>NW_027040536.1:2620000-2867500 GCF_037179485.1 Ochlerotatus camptorhynchus
ACATCGATTTTGACCCACAGTGAGATATTTCATAAACGTATCACCCACCATTTGTTATTTTCAGAATTTTAACTGAACATGCCACAGACAAACAGACTTATGTAACAATCACCATCACATTCTTCACAAATATGGTTTTAGTTGCGAATGTGCTTGCATTTGTCATGGTGGCGCCACTGAAGCGTTAAGCAAACCACTAAATTTCGAACTTATCAGTGTACAGTGGTCCAGAATGCAGATTTAGCTGGAAGGATAATATTTGAAATTTTAGACAAAAAGTGTTTTCTACAACGTTGTTAGGGTGGTTCTTATTATCATTGAAATCAAAAATTTAATTTTCTTCGGCAAAGTTATAGCTATGCTAATTTCAAGCAACCCGAGAGCTTCTTGCCCGGAATCATCACCTTCAGCAGTAAGGTGTAGTGCTTCTGAATCGTTTCCGTCGGATTGACCAGCAACGTTTGGACGACATTGGAGTAGTAGGACTTGTAACGCGCACCCAGAGCACAGATGATCGATCCAAAGTGCAAATAGTTCTTGTCGCTGAATGCACTGAACTTCAAGCTGTAATTGTCACCCGACTGGATAATCGCCGGGTAGTACATGTCCAACTAGTTGGTATCCACACCGGAGACGTACCTTTTGTCCTTCAGAGCCTGATCGGTACCCTCTGACAGTTTCGCATGTTTTACTTTTTTATCAGCATCCATTATCTCCATGATGTGATCCTTGAGGTTCTTGTTGAATACATCTACCGTCTGATAGTGATAACCTCGGATTCCTCCATGGAGCACATGTTATATGCGATTGGGACGCTGATGTGTCGAAGCTCCTATCCTTGATGAAGACTCGCCAACATTCACCCGGGAAGTTTTCCTTGGAGAAGACGCCCAATGTTTTGCCATCTTTGGATCCCTTAATCGCCTTCAGCAGCTTTTCAAAATTGGCCTGGTCTTTGTCGTTCTTTTCCCGAACCAACAGTTTCACCAAAGATGAATACTAAGATGAAACTGTCGGAAGAAAAACTTTCTATTTTAGTGTCCTCTTTCACGGTCTCTTTCATCCAATGAATACCCCCTGTATTCACGGTAATTTTGTGGTTTTGCTGCCCCCTCGGTAGATATGAAATTTTGCGCTCTTTTTTATCAAAACAAACACACCAAAATCAGAGATGTACCATTTTTTAATTACTCGATTAACACCTAATCGATTTTTTTTTGTTCGCTGTGTGTTAATCGATTAATCAATTATTCGAATGAAAATCGGCCATCACTAGATGAATGTGAAACGTCATTTCAAAAATAAGGACCGTACATAAATAATGATACATTTTGAAAGGGACCGGGGCTAATCACAAATTACGTCCCCACGGTAACTGAAATGAACACGAGTGTTCACCGGTTGGCCAGGTCTTCAGCGAGGTTGATTTGTTGTTGATGGTTTCTTCGTCTACGCCGACCGCCGTCAGAATGCAATCCACCTTCTGCAGCGAATCATCATGGGAAAACTCTGGTTCCTTCCAGCTGGCGTAGAGGCATCTTATTCGTCGGTAGAAGCAATCCTTATCGAGCATGATATTCGACATTTTCGGTGCCGTTTCGATCCCTTATAAAATTGTTATGGTTATTTTGCTTAACGCCGTGTTCCGGGTATCATCCAAACCATGTGTGGAATAGTTCTATGATTTGGGTTATCATTCGTTTATGGTATTTGTTTTATTAGGGATTGCAAACCTAAACATTCAAGTTGTCAGAAATACCGAGTTGCCAAATATACCATACTATCCGTATTTAAAAAAATCGCAGCTTGCTCTATGCCCGGCACTACCGCCACAATCGGCACACCAGCGATACATTTGCGGCACACTGAGAAAAAAGGTTCACCCAAGATTGGTGTGTTGTGTGACCTACCCCTTGATTCAAATAGATACTGTCCAAACATTTCCTAAATCCTTCGCCAGAGTCTTCTTGAAGTTCATCACCTATTTTTGATGCAATATAATATGGATCATTCCAGCTCAAATGAATAGACCACCGGAAGTCGATTTGAGTAAATTAAATTTGGCCAAGATACCCATTTTAATATTCTGAAAAAATACCTTTTGGGATTTCGCCCTTGGATATTTAAATATTGTACTCGAAAAAAAATGCAACACTTTTTAATGCATGGGTAAAAATTGATGAAATTTTGAGTAAAACTAGTTTAGAGTGTAATGTTCACATGTGCAAAATATCAAGTGGTCAAGTGGTTATCAAGATGGCATCCATTCAAGAAGTGCTTGGACAACAAAATATGGGAGCCGTCGTGGAAAATCCAGGTCAGTCCCTCAGGTGGATCGCGAAACAGTTTGGAATCGACAATTCGACCGTGTCCCGTGTGGTAAAATCGTTCAAAGAGGCCCTGACGACCCAGTGGCGAGCTGGCAGCGGATGAAAAGCGAAGACGACCGACCCGGTGAACGCACGTGGGGACGTGGCCAAGAAGGTCAATTCTTCCGTCTGGTTCGTCCAGCAGACAATGAAACGGGCAGGGCTTAATGTCTTCAAAGTAAGGAAGGCGCTTAGCCGAACCGAGAAACAGAATAGGGTGGACAAATCCCGCGCCAGGAAGCTGTACCGCGAGTGGTTGGTGCTGCCGAAATGTATTTTTGGATAGCGATTACTCCGCAACCAATCAAGTTTGTTGTGTTCTTGAAAGCTCGTAAAACTGTGCTCCTGTGCGATGACATGTTAATATATATATTTTTTTTATATATATTATCGGCAAAAGGACAAAGCTGGAAATCGATGCGGGTTGTAAACGAGAACGTTTATCGATCAGAAATTTTCCCACGATTCTGTCTTCTGATCATAAACCCTTTCCAAAATTTACACGTTGCAAGTCACTACCCGGTACTAGAACTACAAAAGCATTGGGAGGCTTATCCATAGGATTTTTTTTACGGTTCATTTTGTTCAAAGCTGTTCCAACTACTGACTGTTTAAATCACCGGTCAGAAGGTCAAGGTTGCACGTAATCAATAGCAATTTCGTGCACCATCACTTGCATGCCGTTAACACTGTCACCATCACCGCCAGGCAACCAACGTCTCGTTCATAATGGCATTTATTGCTCGCCCATTTGTTCTACGACCTGAAATCCGGCATACTACTAGCCAACAAATCACCGGAATGTTGATGATATCGAAACAGTACACGCCATTTTCCTGGAAACTGCTGCTCGTCCCGTAAATTGCCACTGACTGGCACTTTGTAGGGAAACAAGGAATTTTCATGGCATTCATGTCTCGCACAGGGAAAATAGTGCATGTATTAAGGCTCGGAAAATGAGGTGAGAGTGAGCAATGGAATGCCCCTCGTCATTGCTCACTCACTCCTGATTGTTTTTTATTTTTTGTTCATGGAGTCCTCGCAAAAGCAGAAGTGGGTGTCATTTTTCGCACATCAATTACAAAGTGTCGCTACGTCTTACATGAACTGGTAACCATTTATCAAAACACCACTCCTAATAAATTGTGTCCCATGTAGTCCTTGTGTGAACTGCGCTGCAGTGAGTTGCATAAATCTAGTCACTATCCGGTCTGGTTTACTGCTGTTTCTCACCACTGCAGTTTAGCATTGTGCAGCGTCACCACCGTACAAACATGCTGGACAGAAATTGTTGTGTGGCACTAAATATTGCCTCTTTCTCTCCAGTGTGAAGTGACGTTGATGGCTATGACTGCATACATAATTACTGGGAGGGAAAGTTTTGCATCCAACTAACCAACCACCAAAGAACCTCTCAACTTTATGGATATCTGCAACTCATTTCCCTGGAAGTATGCATTACAACCAGTGTTAACGGTCTGTTTCCATTTCCTTCTCACTCACAGATGCCGCAGCAGTCGAGGTGATAATCTGGATAGTATCGGAACGAGCCTGGCTGGACAGACGATGGATGCGGTAAATGGAAAGGTTTCACGGCAGCAAAATGGCTCTGCGTCTGGACCCGGTGGTCGTGAGTACTGGGGACGAATGCCGGAACCTCCATCGACACTGAATGGTCACCCGCAGCAGCAACCGCCATCCAGCAATCACAGTCAACAGGGATCTCAACCAACCAGTCCAACTTCGAGCCGCAAGGATCGTAGTTCACCGGGCCATTCGAGAAAGAGTAGTTCATCATCCAAAATTGCCAGCAGCCGAACGAAGGGAGTTCCGCAGGGCTTCGGTTACGTAAAGAAGACCAACGGGAGTGTAGAACAGCAAGGGCAGTCGTTACTCACGGGAGGACGAACGGCACACGTTTCAGCAGTGCCCAGATCTGGGAAACTGAAAGTTTCCGGCGGTACGCAGACCACTACGGCTGATTTCCAAGCTAGTGAGTATTTAGCCTATTCGTTGACATATCATGACTCGATACTAATCACCTTTCCATTTCAGAAGCACAACAACACCCTCAGTATCGTAGTTTTTCGTTGACCGGACCGGGAGCGGCACAGCTGAGCCAATCGGTCAAAGAAAGGTTTGGATCTGGAACGCATAGTTTGCCAAAGCCCGGTTTAGATATGCATGTCTTCCAACATAGGTTTGTTTCCCTTGAACCAGTGCGCCGAAAGCTAATCCGAACCATTCAAACCGCTAGAGTTACTAACTGCATCTCTTGTTTCTGTCCTTTCTTTCATATTTCACCCCACTAACACACCATGTCCATCCTGAACGAAATCCAGAATATCCACCCGTGGGTCCACTAAGCTAAACGACGGTAGCCTTAGCGATACGCAAACCTACGCCGAAGTGAAGCACGACTACGGCAGCTACGCTATGTGGCTCCGCCATTCGAACACTGCCTCCAGTCGACTCTCAGAGGGCGAATCCCTCGAGAGTTTCTCCATCGGATCCGGCGGGACTGGTGGCAGTGGTGGAGGTGGTGCTGGTGGCGGTGCTGCCGGAACCGGTATGCCTGGTGCTACTCGACCAAGCAAGCTGTTGCACCATGCTCGCGGCGAAACGCAGCCAGCCATGCATCACGCGGCCACCACACACAGTCCTCGGTTGAACAGAAGCAATAGCATAAGGTAAATATCGCCGGTCGTTGTTTTCGATGTTCCTCGTCGCTTCTTCTTCCAATTTCGTTGATGGCTTTTTTCGATGTTTTTTTTTTGTACGATTCGATGTCTTTACTGTTGAAAATCTAAAATTTAAAGATTCGTTATTTGTTTGCTCGAGCTAAACTTTCGTTGCACTTCCTCGTTGTGCACAATCTGTGAACCAATAACCAACTCAGTTCGTTTTGACAAACCATTGTTTGTTTTTTTTTTATTCCACCCTACGCTCCAGCTATTTGAAAGAAAGGACCTACCCCAGGTAGATACCACTCGCATAACGAACATAACCCCAACATAGCTATTTTTGGCATGGCATGCTGTGACCAATTTGCACGCATCCTCTCCGTTCCTTCACAACCTGCTTTGATATCGACAGTAGCTTTCCTAAAATGTTCATTTATTCCAGTATCGTCATCACCTTCAACGCCGGATGGCTCGATTGACTTTGCCAGTATTAATTATGTCATAATTTTAGCGTTTGATATCCTAGCTCGAAAACCTAGTTCGGATCCAATCGAGTCCTTGTTATGAACTCATACACACACACACACATATACATTTTATGGACATCAATTTTAAGTTCCTCTCCACTCTCATCATATTGGTGAAGCGAAAGCACTGCGAATGCTTAGCAACGTTGTTGGGTCGGTTAATTTGTCGTTTATTTTGGGTAATATATTTGGCGTGACAAGCTGGCATTTAATAATAGATGTTTTTAGGAAATAGTAATCAACTTGGACGGAACGTGTGTGCTGCGTTTGCGTTCTCTGAAATTGACGTTTACAAATTGAAAACATTGGTTTCGTATGTTGATTCTTGATTTACAACGTATGAATCAGAGCTATTCTGGAACTACGTTTCAAATTTGGGCATGTCAATTCAAACCAGTATTGAATTTTGTTTGTGGCAAAGTGTTATATTTGGTACCATCTGCAACATAATAATTTCAATTTGTAACTTGTCAATAACTTATCGAATTCCTGACAGTTACAAAACTATGTACCACAAAAGCCTTTATAATACAACTCAGAATCAAAATCTTCGAAAGTTTCACGTTGTTTTTTATTTTGCATGTAGATTATATGCCTGGATTGCAATGTTTTGCCAACCCATCGCTAGAGGAATATACACGGAAACAAATCCGATTCCATTTTCATAAATAAAAAATCATGAAATGTAAAAATTTGCCATCTTATGGAATCATAACAATGATTCATGATTTCGACATGGAAATTCATGGTTTCATAATGCAGTGGAATCAAGACCGCTACAAGCGTTACACGTACTTGGAAAACCGTGTTCATAAACCGCACTACATAGGTACCCGCATAAACAATACCCATAAGAAGCGCCTAACCACCAATTCGGGATTTCATCCCAACTTTATGTGGGATAGTCGTACCATCTATGATATCGTTAGAGTATGGTACCCGTTTACTAGGGTATGTCTTATACGCCTTTTGTCTTTTATCTTATACAAGTACTGATAGTCTAGTGGTCAAAGAATGAGTTTAATGATCTCAAGGATCTAGGTTTGAATCCAGTGCTTTATTTTATTCTTTTTACACTTTTTTGGTTAAAAGTTAAACCCATGAATTTAGATCATGATTTCAACTCGGATGATTCATGATTTTGGGAATGTTTACTGCGTTACGCAAAAGTTGCTCATGATATCATGAATATTATTCATGGTGTATTTTCATAAAATACGCTTTGTTCATGAAATCATGAGTCATTTTTCTCAATTTCGGAGATCGGATTTTTTTCCCGTGTACGGCTTTGGAAACAAGGTGTAATAAAGTGACATTATAATCGATGGAACGGTAAAATGGTAAATTATGAGTTGTGACAGCATGAACCCGACGATGTACATTGACAATTTATCTCTATAAAAAGAGTCAAATAATGTATCAAAACAAATGGCATAAACATCAAACGTAAGTGTGGATGTCTTCCATCCTCTGTACAAGTTTCTCGTAACAAATGTAATGGCAGTTGTAGCGCTCCAGCAAATTTTTCCAGATTAAATATTTTCGTAAAAACTCCGGTGACAAGTCCTTTCTCGTATAAATTTAAATAGCTTCATTTCACATACCTTAACGTAGGACACACATCCGGGTGTAAAGGGAACGATTCAAATTGGTGCGGTCAATACGGTGATGTAAAGCATGTAGTTCGGGAGAAACTTCCTGCTGCCTTGGGCCTCAATATGCACACTGGTGTGTGGGGTCTGGATGTAAAAAAAGAGATTCCTAACTCGCTGCATTTCCTGAATTGAAGGGGGAACATATTCTGCCAGCGGAACAAAAATGTGTGTTTCCTTTTTAAGACAGACTACAAATTCGGGATAGTGGACTATACCGAGATGTAGCGGATAAAGGACAAAGAGGAGACCAAGCGGCTGAAGGAAAAAAACAATTGGAAGAAGCAAATGAGTTGAGGGTACGAATGACAGCGGAATCTTAACTTGAGTCGCCTCCAAAGATTAAGAAGAACTCGTAAACTATGTCCTTCTTAATATTTTAAAGCAATCATCAATCTCGACGAGCCAAAAAACGTTCATGAGGTTAGGCGTCTAATGGGAATCGTGGCGTTCTATTCGCGATTCATCCAACATATGGCCTCGATAATGGCTCCAATATATGCACTCACTCGCACGAAGGGAAGCCGAGGAAAATTTCTGTGGACCGAAGACTTTCGAGCAGCTTGGAAAAGGAGATATAGCTCTAACGCACTTCGATCAACAGTTACCTTCTATAATCCAAACTGACGCTTCGGATGTTGGAGTGGGAGCTGTGTTACTGCAGAGGCAACCGGATGGGTATGAACGACCTTGTTACTTCGTTTCCCGTGCGCTAACCGATACAGAAAAAGGTTACAGCGTGATAGATAAGGAAGCATTGGTTGTAGTATTATGCACTGAAGAAATTTTACCCTTACGTTTATGGTACAAAAGTCACTATAAGGACAGATCATCGGCCCCTGTTAGAAATGCTGGGTGAAAATAAGGAAAAACCAGTATTTTCTAGTCGGCGTTTGCAACGATGGGCACTTTCCATGGCAGCTTTTGATTACACGTTGGAGTACATCAGAGGAGATCACAATAATCACTTGGCGGTTCATCTTTCGAGGAATCCGGATCTAAAACATAACTTGGAGATCAAAGACGAGGAAGAAGTAGCAAGTGTGCATTATGTTGCTTGAGCAAGTGTCAACGTTGTCTCCGCTGATGAGTTGAAGGAAGCAACTGAAAATGACGAGGTATTACGAAAGGTTCGGCAGTATATTTTCAACGTGTGGCCAAGAAAACTATTGTCTGGAGGAGAGCTTCAGAGGTACTTCGCAGTCCGGGAGAAGTTGAGTTGCAGTGATGGATTGATATTGCATGGTGACCGTTTGGTAGTACCTTCACTTCTTCGGAATAGAATCTTGAATGAGCTACACCAGTCTCATCAAGGTGAAGTTAAGACGAAGAGTTTTGCCCGTCAATTCGTGTCGTGGACTTCTTTAAACGCTTCTCGAAAACTGCAATTTAGGAGTTCACCGCCGAAGACATCGTCACCATGGCGTGAAACGAAACATGTATTTGAGAGGATATATCTGGATCTCGCAGGTCTAATTCGAAGGACCACAATTCACGGCATCGGAGTTCAAGAATTTCCTGTAGGTGAATGGGATACAGCACATGACTTCACCCGTAGGTCACCCTCAGTCAAACGTAGCGGCTGAAAATGCTGTGAAAACGGTAAAACTGACCCTAGAGAAAATTTTCGCTACGGAAGGTGACCTGATGGTTGAGGACGCAATTGTGAATTTATCGATGGTGTACCGCAACAGTCCTCACTGCACCACACATGAGATACCTTCACAACGAATGTTCCGGAGAGAGGTACACCTGAGACTAGACTTGGTAAAGAGGGCTACTATATCTATGCCGCCTCCGTCTGATCCTTTTTAAGACCACCACCAGCTTATAACCTTACGGAAGATAAACGTACATGGCCAATCATACCAACTCAGCGACTGAGAATAATTGACTCAGAGAATTTTCTTTCCATACGAAATTTACTCAGATTTAGAAGAAACTGCAGTTACTCATAGCTTATGAGTAACTGCAGTTTCTTCCAAATCTGAGTAAATTTAGTATGGAAAGAAAATTCTTTGAGTCAATTATTCTCAGTCGCTGAGTTGGTATGATTGGCCGTGAAGTTGAAGCAGTTTTGGTACTGGATACGCGAATACCAAATTAGAAGCTATTCGTTCGATGTACTGTGCAGAAGAGGATTGGTCGAGTTGTTTACTTGGTATTAACTGAAGAGCCAGTGTTGCCAGATTATGTTCGGGCTTATCGGTATCAAAGGTTTTAAAAAATCGGTATTTATCGGTATTTAGCTTAATTTTAATTAAGTTTACATTGTTGCGGTTTTCGCAAGCGAAAATTTTAAATTTTGGCCTAAGAATGGCCTCTCCAGAAAATTCGCAAGAAATTTCCGGGGGATACTTCAATTAGTTTCTCAAAAATCCGAGAAAGGAGAAAGAAGCTCTTCTGGAGAAAGTTTCAAGAAAGTGTTAGGAAAAGTCGAAAAAACATCCGGCGAACTTCCAGGTAAAATATGGAGAAACTTTCGGGGTACATTTAAAGCAACTTTCGGGGAAAATCGGATGACACATCCAGAAGAAGCCAGAGCGGTTTCAAAACTCACAAGCAAATTCCAGGAGTAGCGGTTTATTAGGGAAACTCAGGAAAACCTTCCAATATAAGTCGGAAAATCCTCCGGAAAAATATCATGGAGAAACTTCCAAAGAAAGACGATACATATTCCTGGGATAGTTCGATAGATACTTTCGGTAGAAGTTTAAGGGAGCTTCCTGGAGATTTTTTTTTCTTTATTAGAGAGATTTTTAGCCATAGGCTAGTTCATCTCTTAAATTCCTGGAGATAATGGAAGAAACTAATTGAGATAATTTGGAAGAAACTTCTTAAGAAAGTCGGAAGCTTCTTCCGGTGTAGCCAGAGATTTTCGGGACAGTAGAAAGACAGCGGAAATCGGTAGAATCTTCTAGGGTAAGTTAGCACAATATCCCGTAGGAAGTTGCAAAAAACTGGCGGGAGAAGATGAAAGAAGCTTACTTTTGGGTATTTTTTTCTTACCATGTACAAACTGTCAGGTCAGCAGGACGATACCTGAGACGTTGAATAGAGACACGTATAGACTGAAGCAAGAAGAACCAAACGAACCGTCAAAAGCTGAACCAAACGAGCAAAGTAAATACACATTACGGTTAGCTCAATTCACCAGAAAGGAGTGTTGTTCTCAATGCTGAAAAAAGTGCCTTATTTTCACGAAATATTTGATATCCGTTA
Source organism: Ochlerotatus camptorhynchus (assembly GCF_037179485.1). Taxonomy (NCBI): domain Eukaryota; kingdom Metazoa; phylum Arthropoda; class Insecta; order Diptera; family Culicidae; genus Ochlerotatus; species Ochlerotatus camptorhynchus. Next base: position 2,630,455 of record NW_027040536.1, read on the forward strand.
TATATTTATTTATTGTTGATTCAATTAAATATAACATTCATTAGTGATACAAAACAATTTTGAATCGGAACGTTTTATTTCGTTTTATTGCAATTGAAATGATTGCGCTACAAGCAAAACAGTAAAATATGACAAAAGTTATACTATCATGGAGCGACTGTCATTTCTTGTCTTCGCTTTATTTTTGCCGAACACTTCATTTTTATTACGTTCCGGTTGAACGTTCAAATTTTCTCAACAGCATTGCTGCACTGTATGAAAGTCATTTGAAGCCACTTGAAGAAACATGGTTGCCAGTGATATTGCCAAAAGATCCATTAAAAACCGTGCTGCTGTTTTGACAGACATTTTTTTTTTGCTCGTCTCTATCATCGTCTCTGGACGATACCACACATCAATCATTGGGCGAACCCAACAATTCATCGATTTTACCAATAAGGTCCAACCGGATTAAGGAAAGAAAAGAACGTTTGAAAGATTGTAAATGACTTGTTGCAATCTTGGAGGAGCCTATGATGTGTAATAGCATTTCTTTATATAATTAACCGGCAATTTGAATAGCTTTCGAATGAACTAAATTTCTTGTATTTCTTGCCATATGCATTTTCGAAGTAGAGTATAAGAAAACTGAATAAATGGACTAGTCTTGAATTGTAAGTTAACTGATAAACTTCTTAGTCCGTATTCTAAAAGAAACCGTTAGTTCTATGTTAGTTACCACTAAACATAGCAATTAAGTGGTTTTCGGCTCCGTGGAGTCGACGTGGAGTGACGGACATTTGAGCCTAGAAAATAAAGTATTGTTTGCATCAGAATGAAAACTAGCGGAACCGTCTGCTGATGTGAGGGAGCGATACTTCCATGAACAGTGACGAGTTGCTGAAACAAACAAGGAACTGTGGCAAACGTACCATCTGTAACCCAATACTTTGCCAAGACCTCGCAAGTTTTCATGAGTTTCAAAAAAGGCTCTTTCATTATTGTCACCGAAGTCAGCAATCAAAAGACGGGCCCCATTATCATCCTTCTGGAATTCATCGGGTAGATTATGCCTAGCGCCCATTTTGCCTAACGTCCTTTATGCCCAACGTCCATTATGCCTATCGTACATTATGCCTAACGTCCGTATGCCTAACGTCATTTACCCCAATATTACATGTCGTATTTGTTTACGTTGCATACTTTGACAATGAATGCCGTCTTTTTAATAATTAATCAATTTTAAGTGTATCCATCAAATCCCCTACGTCCCACACCCAGAAATCCTTCATTTTGCTAAAGTAAATGTATATTAAACATCATTCCCACATGCTTCTGGTTAAGCCGGGGGCCTGTTGAACACAACATGCATGGTTCAAGTCCCGATCTGGAGCGTTTTATGTTATTTTTATAATTCTAGATAGAGCTGGAATTAGGACGTAACAGCTTTTGTAAACAATGACTTCTCTAGATGATTTCTCGAAAGTAATGCTGCAATTTGTCCAATTTATGTACAGGAATTTGTTGAGAATTTTTTGATATACTTTCTAAAGTCGATGGGGTCTTACACTGATTTTTGTTTTCTGAATCTTTTTAGGAATTCAAATGTGTAATAAATTCCAATATTTTGGACAAGCCAAATGAATTATTTTAAATTTAAATTTGTATTTTTTTTTTCACTATATGTGAGTAAATTATGATCTTATATGGCTGAATACATGAAGATGTTGGCTATGGGTTCAACGAATCCAATGTTGAAGACTTTTTTAAGTGAATTGAGAACTTTTTAATATTCTGTTTCAAAAGCTTAACTCAAATATGAATCACATTCACTCATATTTTCTCATGGCTCTCCCTGGCAAATCAACATCACCGTCGATTAGGCGAAGACTTCCCCTACCCAATCAAAATGTTAGTTTGTGTAGGCGTGCCTTTTTTTTCCTTGGTTTGTTTTCCGTCGATCTTGTTTTCCGTGCTGAGCACCAATGCTACCGACGCCAGGAAGGCAGCTCCCACACCTAGACCCTACATATCGACTCATCAACTCATGAACCGGAGACCAACGGCTTTACTTCCCGTCCGAAGGAAGGCGTGATCAGAGATGTTATGCCTCAGAACATCCCGGCGGCGCCGACTGGGATGGAACCCAGGCCCAGTGTAAGACCCCATCGACTTTAGAAAGCATATCAAAAAATTCTCAACAAATTTCTGTACATAAATTGGACAAATTGCAGCATGACTTTCGAGAAGTCATCTGGAGAAGTCATTGTTTACAAAAGCTGTTACGCCCTAATTCCAGCTCTACCTAGAATTTTATAATTTTTCTCCGTGCGCAATACACTTGTGAACATCGATACACCCGAGTGAATTGTATGAAATGTACTTGTGTACAAAATTGCGCGTCAGTTCAAGCTGAACATTCACGTTGATTTTCGTACACAAGCTCATCATGGTACATGTTTTCGTGAAGACTGGCGGCAGTGGATGCCCGCATATGAGAACATAAACTTTTTCGATTAGAACTTTCAGCATAAGTCCAACAACTTATTCGTCCGATTTGGACCAAACAGGACTAAATTTCCTGTATCTCAAACAACTCAATCCGAACCCTTCCACGCTCAGATGAGTTCTCCGATTTAATAGCCCTTTCGAACGAACTCCACGAAAGACATTGAAAGTTTCATCAGAAAACGAGTGGCCCAGAAGCTGCGAGGGCAAAATTTATTCACTACCACGACCCAATTACTTGACATCTTTTGTTCCTTGGTCTGCCGATTGTCTTCCGCTGGAATCAAACGGCAAAGGTGAAAGTAAATTGGATTTGAAGAACAATCGAACGCTGAGGGGTATTATTCAAGTGCCATTGCCGACGGAAAATTGAAATGTAGGCTTTCCAGTGAAAGGTGCTATCTCTCAATTAACGATCCGTTGCTGGGACGAAATATTTTTTCCACAAAGGCATGCCTTAATTGGGTTTTCTTATCTACGAAACTACGTTTGTCATTTATAATGGAATTTTAGCCACATCCGCATGAATTTATTATCCTTCTAGAATGATGATCAAACTCAAAATATGATTTAAATTTGCATGCAACTCACCCGTACGAACCGAAAGACCTTCCTAGAAGTAAAACTTGAAAGCTGCTCATTTGCATCCTCAACGGGTCCGAGCAGTAACTCCCAGAATTTGAATAAATGTTTGCAATTCAAATGTTTATCTTTCATCTCACACCCCACATAGAATGCACCATTAGTTCATCTTAATCCCCATCGGAAGAGTTGCAAAGTTGCAACACCCTTTATGCTGATCGTTTTACTAATGTCCACCCATTTTTCACCACCACCACCACCCACGCCTATGCGTCATAGATCTACCAAGTCGGAAAAGATGTACCCTTCGATGCTGAGCCGAGGACCAGACGTGGACATTGAGCCGTACTACTGCCTGCCAGTGGGCACTGTGCCCGGTGGAAATGGAATGGTCCCCTGGAGTCAACCGACCTCACCGACACCGCCGGCACGTGGCTTTGCTGGATTGCTATCGCCCACGCACACCAATGCCTCCCACAGACTCACCTATCCGAAGAAGAACGACGAAGGTGAGTTGCTATTTCTGCATAATTTTCAGGAATCACAAACAAGTTCTTAGAATTTTGTATTTCCCCTTCAACCGGTGGGCTGCGCTGTCACTTCCTTTGGGGCATCATTAATAACTTTGCGCGATATTTTCTTTTTCTTTTCCTCAGTTCACGGAAGTCAAGCCTCGCTCCTGTCCGGAGGTTCATCGCTGTACGGTTCGACGGAGGAACGGCAAGCCACGGAGGTGCGGCGTTTGAAGCGGGAGCTCATCGACGCCCGGGATCAGGTGATGAGCCTCTCCAGCCAGCTGTCAACTAACGTGAGTACCCTTTTGCGGTTTTGTTATCTATTCATTCGCTTTTAATTTCCCTGCCTGCAGGAGAGGGTGTTTTATTCTTTGTCGTTATCTTGACCGTGAAAAACTTTTTTTGATGATGAAAATGAGAACAATTAGAATAGCAGTCGGATCTAAGTGGGCTAGGCAAACAGAAAGCACGGTATTTAGATTATTCAGCATGACATGCACACGGCAAGTTAATGCTTTGACCTTGGAATGGAAGGAAATGTTGTCTTTTAGGCTTCCATGGGGCCTTTTTCGAACTACTTGGAAAAGCGAGGACATGATTTCAGACTGCGTTATACATTAGATACTGAAATGCGGATGAGCACGCAATATCACGATTGCTGTCCTGCTGTCTGAAGTAGGCAGTTTGGGTGTTAATGTTAGTCTCAGGAAAGGGCTTTAAATTGTTAGAACAAAGCAGTAGATGAAACGGTCACAATTTTTTTTATCGTAGATCGATAGTTACTCCATGTAAATTGTTCAACGTTGGGAATCAGGTGATGTCATGCGATGCACTTTATTAGACGTATGGTAGCTTGCGTGAGCTTTTGTTTGCTTAAGTGTGCCTCTCACATTATGTGTTATTCATTAATTAAGTGTCTTACTATTGAAATCAAAGACACTTGTTTTTCATTTTCTCTATTTCTTATCATTTTCATTTAAAAGCAATTTTTTATACTTGACTTAGGATGTTCCTGAAAATTTAAAAAAAAATTATTGGTCTTTAGACTTTAACGAGAAATTTTAAATTTTAAAACTACAAGGGACAGCCCTAAGGGGTTGTACGTAATGGTGATGTAGGACTACGTGGTCTTGCATAAACAATCTTATTTGTTAACTGCAGCAGGAGCTTGTGTTTTGTGTAGGAATCGGAATTTGATCGGGGTTCTCTCTGTTTATACTCTTTAGTATGACGCGCTTACCATAGCGGCTCACGACGAGCAACTGATTCCGATCAATAGCGATGCGGCTTCTTCCTCCTTCTATGAGTGCTAATGTGGACAGCAGCTCGCTGCTTGCAGGCAGCCTTTCGTTGTGTACTGGAGAACACTACTACTCACCACGCGGTGATTGAATAAATACCGTTTGGAGAGACCGGATGGAATTCAACTTTGAAATCTTTGATAGGGAAATTGCTTTTCGCAGGCAATCAGTGATAATTTTTATTATCATAGCAACAGTTGCACATTCGTGCAATTTTCAATAGTGTCATTTTGAAAAATTATAGTCAAAATTTTAACAGATTTTTAGAAAAATTTCCTATCGATTGGCGTATCAAAATTAAAATCCATCATCTCTGGATCAAAATCAGACATGAAAGTGGCAGCAACTTACTTTGGTTTTTGAAATAGCACCCCCAATGTTGCCTTAAAGTACATGGTATGTTAGATTTAAGCATATCTAGATAGAGCTAGAATTAGGCGTAAAAGCTCTGGTAAACAATGACTTCTCTCGATGAATTTTAGGAATTCAAGGCACGCCCACGCATACCAACATTATTGTCGGGTAGGGGAAGTCTTACTCAAGTCCTGAAAAGGAACGTTTTGTCGTGATGGTTGATTAATGCTGAGATTTTAGGGTGTTAAACATAGATGATGCTGGTGAGCTGTATGTTGTTTGGAATGAGGGTGACGCGCTTGGCATAGATAGCCCACAGCGACTCACGAAGAGCTACTGATTCCGATCAATAGCGGTGTGGCTTCTTCCTCTTTCTATGGATGCTCATGTGGGCTGCAGCTCGCTGCTTGTAGGCAGGCTTTCGTTGTGTACTGGAGAATAATGTTTAACGTCACGCACCGAAAGCACTGCTGCTGCTGCTGATGTCGATGACCGGACACCACCACACACAGTGATTGGAACTGAATCCGATCAGCGCTTGAAGGCAGCCTTAATAGCTAGCTGCGGGGAGCCTTTTGTTGTGTACCATTATTTCCATATGAACTTCAAATGGTTTGTGCCAAGTCAGTTTCTTACTAAATATGTTCAAATTTTGTAAGGCTAATCAGCTAACCCGATTTGGAACCGTTTGAGTTTAAATTTTACATCAGTCTAATGCGCCATCATGCCTGGCATAGACATTGTTAAACACCGGACACAATCAACCAACTAAAAAAATCATGAGATGATTGGTCCAGATATAAATTAAAAATTAGTCAATTAATTAATTAAGGTACACAAGATTAGTCATTAGTCTTAGAATACCTTGGTTAGTCTGTAAAACATAAAGATCGGAATCCATACCTCTCATGCCAAAGTCATGAGCTCAAATCTAGCCGGGATCTGTCACGACTATACAAAAAAAAAAGATTTGAACTCCAGGTATTTTGGAAAACCAAATAATCCAAACAAATGAAATTATGAGGGTTTAACATTCTGAGTTCAATATATCTCTTTTCAAAATTTGATTTAACCCTCCGTTACTCGCGCCAACTTTTGTAACACGAGTACTCGCGCGTTGTACTTTGTACAACAGTGTGAGTTTTCCATTGCCATTTTGCAGCCGAGCTACCAATCGATATGAAGCCAACGAGTATTCCTCAAAAAACTTGTTTTTAACTAAACAAGTTAAACTTTTATCACAGTTAACCCCCAAAAAATGCGGATAATAGAGAAAATGGAAACCGCCTAAGCGGTGTCCGTACTACGTGGGATTTGACTTAATTGGTTACAACATGAAAAATCAGACCAGATAAAAAGTTACTGTCTTCGGCAAAGTTGTTCAGAAGGTCAAAGTCTTTTCGTTGGTGGAGTAGTTCAGAAAATTATCACTACGCGGCGCTAGTATATACGAGCAATTTTCGCATATACAATAGCTCGAGATCCTGAGCAGATAGAAAGATACTGTATTCGTCAAACTTTTTCAGGGGGTCAAGTATTTTTGGTGGTAGAGAGTACTTCAGAATTTTCTCACTACGCCACGCTACTATACACGTCCTGACCAGATAGAAAGTAAATGTATTCGGCAAAGTTGTTCAGGAAGTCATAAGATCTTTTCGTTGGTGGGCAGTTGTTTAGAATTTTCGCACTACTTGGTGCTAGTAAACACATGCAATTCTCGCATATACAATAGCTCGAGATCCTGAGCAGATAGAAAGTTCCTGTTCTCGACAAACTTGTTCAGGGGGTCAAGACTTTTTTGGCTGGTGGACAGTAGTCCAGAATTTTCTCACCACGTGGCGCTAGTAAACGTGTACAGTTCTCGCGTATGCTAAGCTCGGGATTCTGAACAGGTAGAACATTACTGTCTTCGAAATTGAGGTCAATGCCTATTCAATTTCGGTCAATGCCTTCATGAGGTCAATGCCTATTGCTTGGTGCACAATAGTTCAGAATTTTCGCGTTAGTACACACGCGAAATTCTCGCTTTTAAAATATCTCAAGATTCTGATCAGATAGATTTCGCTAGTGGACAGTAGTTCAAAATTTTCTCACTACGTAGCGCTAGAATACACGTGAAATTCTCACATGTGGTTAGTTTCGAGATCATGACCAGATAGAAAGTTACTGTCTTCGACAATGTTGTTCAGGAGGTCAAAGCCTTGTTGGCTGGTAAACGTTAGTATACATGTTTAAAACGTTAGTATACATGTTTACATCTCGCATATGCTATATCTCGAAATCCTGATCAGATATAAAGATACTGTCTACGACAAAGTTGTTCAGGAGGTCAAGGTATTTTGGCTGGGGAACAATAGCTCAGAATGATGACCCCCTAAACAACTTTGCCGAAGACAGCAACTTTCTAGCTCACCAAGAACTCGAACTATTGAATATGCGAGAAAAGCACGTGTATATTAGCACCGCATAGTGAGAAAATTCTGAACTATTTTCACCCAACAAAAAGATCTTGACTTCCTGAAAAACTATGCAAGAGTTTCACATGTATAGTAGAGCCGTAAAGAGAGAAAACTCTGAACTACTGTCCACCTGCGAAAAAGCCTTGACCTCCTGAACAACTATGCTGAAGAGAGTACCTTTCTCTCTGGTTGGGAACTCGAGATATTTTATATGAGAATTTCACGTGCGCCGCGTATTGTGAAAATTTTGAAGTATTGAGCACCAGAAAATAGGCTTTGATCTCATCAAAAACTTTATCCACGACAGTAACTTTCTATCTGGTCATGATCTTGAGATATATCACCTGAGATAATTTCACATGTATTTTAGCGCTACGTAGTGAGAAAATTCTGAACTACTCTCCACCAGCAAAAAGGTTATGATCTCTAGAACAACTTTGCCGGAGACAGTAACATTCTATCTGGTCAGGATCTCGATATATTCCATGTTGTAATCAATTTAGTGAAATCCCACGTAGTATGGTCACAGTTTACGCGGTTTCCATTTACATTTTCCCTATTATCCGCATTTTTAGGTGTTACTGTGATCAAAATTTAGCTTGTTTAGATCAACACATGTTTTTTGAGGAATACTCGTTGGTTTCAGATCGATTGGTAGCTCAGCAACAAAATGGCAATGGAAAAGTCATGTGTGCTGTACAAAGTACAACAGCGCGAGTAACGGAGGGTTAATGAACCACTCGGCCTAATGATATTCAGTCTAATACTATTCAACTTAATGCTCTTGGGCCTAATGCTATTTGGCGTAATGCTCTTCGCCCTAATGATATTGGAACTAACGATCCATTTTGCCTATGAACGCAGGGTGGCGACTACCTGAAAAAACTGGAATTGTCAGTGAATTCTAAATTCCCTGGAAAAATCATGGAGTTATCAGGGAATTCTCGAAACAATCAGGGAATTTTTTCTTCCCTTTGTATCGTTCGCTGACGCTGACAGTGACGAAATTTTGTGTATCCCGCTTCCCACTTGTATAGCCTTTTATTGCTGACTGGCTGCAACCGTCTATTTGGTTGATTTTTAGGAAGTCTGTGGCATTTCTGTAATGTTGTGAAAAATAGAAATTAATTTACCTATTCGTGTACAATTTCATATAATTAAATCTGAAATCAATGATGGTCGTAAAAAGATTTTCATTTTAATCGATCTGGAATCTACACAGAAAAAAATTCTGAATTTTAACTATCGCGTAAAACCTCCCTTCGTTTAATTTTGTGCTATACTTGGCATGAACAGTGAAATCGTTAAAAAGCTTGTATGCAATATTGCTGATATATGCGATATTGCGCTTAAATTTACACGAAATATCGCGCAAACTTATGCCAAATCTAGCGTTAATTTTATGTGCGCTATATCTCGCAGAAATTTACATGAATTTTTCGAACGGTGTAGGGTGCTGATTGTCCAGCTATCCTGGAACGTTAATTTCAATAGCATTTAAACATTATCATCGACTGTCTACAGCGAGCCCGTATCCTTTTTTTGCGCATGTCTTTCACAAAGCCATTGTCCTCTGGATTGGATTTATTATATAATGGTAATTGTTTTCCTTATCCTTTCTTTTTGGCATCCGCACTAAATCAGCAGCCCACTATAGTCTACTGTATGTTATCAGCTTAAGAATATCTGCATCATTGTAAACATGATGCAGTTCTTATTCATTCATGATTAAAACTAAGCAATTTTTATTACAAAATACTTAAATGTGTAGTATGGCAAAATGAGTGTGGACGGTTTAAGCATTTTCTTTATTTGTGTGTGAATTTGAGTCTTACCTATGCGCCAACGTACAAGTGAACTTGTATTCAGAATTAGCTAAATTGTCATTTATGTCATGTCAATTTTGAGTACCTGTTATAATTATGGGTTTATTACGTTTCTTTTTACTTTTACATCATGTCGACCTATTTTCGAGATACCTGGCAAAATGATTTAGAGTTTAAGACATGGGTTAAGCGAGTTGCAAGTGTGAGTTTTTTCTCAATATTATAGGTAGACAAGCTCTAAAAAGTCACACACATGAAAGGTAAAAAGCATGTGTGTTTCCATCACTGGATCAATCTTTAACTACGCATTTAAATCATCTAAAAAGAGATGTTAATAAATATGAGCCAGTTCCTAAATCTATGATCGAAAACTATCTCGGGTCTAAGAAGCAGCCATCGTCCTCTACTGATTCTTCGATAAAATTAATTTCCCATTAATAATGAAGTCAGATATCCAGAAATTATGTGTTTGAGACAAACAGTTATGTGTCATAAGTCTTTGCGTATTTCTGAGAAGGACATTATGATCATTCGTCGTATGTTTTCTGATAGCAACATCTTTAAGCACATGCAGTTGAAAAAAGACAAGATTGGTTATGTTATCATGTTTGGTATTGCTCTACAAAGCAGAGTTGATACGTGAGCTGAATAATACTAGTTTCTTGATAGTAGGGTTTGATGAGTCGCTCAATAAAATTACTTAAAAACAGCAAATAGACATCAACGTTCGGTTCTGGACCAGCAGCAGTAACATGGTGGTCACTAAATACCTGGCGTCTGATTTTCTAGGTTGATCTCGGGCGATAGACTTGCTCGAAGCATTTGAGCGAGGTATCGATAGGCTGCCACTAAAGAAGATACTGCAAGTTTCGATGAACGGCCCCAACGTTCGAAGGAACATTCATCTAAGATTTTAGAGCTGGGAAGCTATGGGTTTCATAACGTTCATGGTGCCTTCAAAAACGGTGCGCGTGGTGCCATTCATTGTAAATTATTTGTGCGGTATTTACAATCTGTTTAAACACGTCCATGCCTGAAGAACCTTATTTATCCAGAACTCTGCTAGCACAATTTTTCCCCTAAGTTTTGTGGCCATCAAGTTTTTTTTTGATAATGCAGGAATTGCTCAGCGAGGTATCGAAGTCGTCCCTGCCATCATCAATATAGTAGAAGGAATAAAAGCTGATCCACTTCTTCTGCTACCAAAACTGACATTATTTAGGTCAGTAGCTGGTGAAATCTAACCGTTACTGCAAGACTATCAAAGTAATGAATACATGGTTCCATTTCTTTACGCAGATATGTCTGGCACTTTACTTATCCTGATGGAAAGATTCATGAAGCAAAAAATTCAACAGCTGAAGCAGTTAACGGCAGCAAAAATCATTGGCTAGCGAAAAAAATCATTCGTGGTTTTTATGTAAAGAAAATGCTAGTGAAATTCGATACATCAAGGAGAAGAACATTCTACAATTCCGAGATCAATGCAGAACTTTTTTGAAGACCACAGCCACCAAACTGCTTGTCAGATCCCCGTTTACGTAATCTCTTATTAGTGCATGTTCATCGATCGATCCTACACAACTATTGCCTTGGATAAAAATGTTGCAAAGAGGCGAATGGAAAAATTTCTTAGCATCCTTACACTCCACGTTAAAGCAAGCAGTGTTTTGCAGATGTGGCAACCCGACAGTATCGTAAGGTAATCTGTCAAAGTAGAATCTTTCAAAACTACAACAGAAAACAAACTGTATTTTGACGTGATTTGCTGAAAGATGACAATATGGAGCTGCTCAGGATTGTTCAAATAGTTTGTTGTTTATCACACGGACAGGAAATTCAATCGTTGAACGAGGGTTTTCTATCAATTCAGAATGCCTATTCGAGAATATGAAGGAAGAGTCTGTTTTCGTTCGCAGACAGGTGTACGATGCGGTTTGTGAATCCCTGATTTTAAGAGCATGAAATTCACATTCGTTGTTTATGGATGATAAGAAGCGTCAAAAGATGGAGACATTACCTCTGACCCCAGCAGGCCTGGGTTCAATCCCAGTCGGCACCGCCGGGATGTTCTGAGGCATAACATCTCTGATCACGCCTTCCTTCGGAGGGTAAGTAAAGCCTTTGGTCCCCGGTTCATGAGTTGATAGGTCGGTAGATAGGCTCCAGGTGTATGGGCTGTCTTCTTGGCGTCGGTAGCATTGGTGCTCAGCACGGAAAACAAGATCGACGAAAACCAAATCAAGGAAAAAAATTGCTTAATCATTCTTACTGAAACTGATGCTTGTTCTACTCAACTAATCGCGATATATAGTTTTAAGTGTATGTTTGTAACCTGGAATTTTATTTTACAATACCTGGAAAATACCTGGAAAAATCAGGGAAATTCAAAATTCTGAATTAGTCGACACCCTGGAACGCTTCACCAATAATATAAATAACAGGAAGGCAGAAATCACATCAAAACGCGTAAATGTAGACCCAGACGCGTAAATGTAAAAAGAGACCCAGAAATTGAGAAATTTTTCAGAAAAGAAAATATTTGTGCAAGGCTTCCAACTCCTCAAAAATAAAAATGCACAACTGAAGACAATATACTCAAAGTGCATTTCTGGAAGAAAAAAAAAACACTTGGGACATTTTCACAAGTCCCTCTGAAGTTTATCCCCTCTAACAACCATCATGTTACCAAAGTTTGGACGCAGTTACCATCAGTGTTTCAGAAAGATGAGATGACCATAATTATTTTTATCCTGATCGGCGCCCTGATCTCCTTTTCACTTCACACAGAAGTAAAATCCAAAGTTAAGCTCAACTTCATCCAGTTTGCCAGCGACCGGCTCCGGAGGTAGTATTAAATCAAAAAGCTACTCAGCCACAATTTTCCGCGTTGTTCGTGTCTCAGACTCTCAGACACAGGCAGGTAGGGAAGAGGAAAAACTTCCCCCAGAGACTATCGCCGCACTGCACTGCTATACATCTTCCTGGCTGTGGTATTCTCAAGCACATGAGATAAAAAAAACCTGGCGAAAGAAAATGCATTAAGCTTCTTTCCATGTCGTACAACTTTTGCCATTTCCTTAAGTCTGTTGAACGATGTGTTGAAGAAGAATAAAAAGCATCTGGAGGAAATAAAAAGGAAAGTCAGGCTCTGATGAGGGAGGTGCCGAAGAACGTGAATATCAAGCCTGTAGCTAATTTGGTGTGACAAAAGTGCAGTCGGCTCCCCCAGCTGCTCGACTATTCCTTCTGTGCCCGTGCAGCGTCGGTTAAATGTGTTTGGATAGCTTTAAATCCCGTTCTGTTCCCTAGCACGATTACCACCCACTCAATCAGCACCCGCTCTGTGTCCCGGCCTGTTAGCATTTATGATTTTGATGCATTTGCACTGCTTTTCTCTGTCTGCTCGACGACGGTCATGTCAAAACTGCCGACGGAGTTGACGTAGAACTGCATTGTGAAAATTGCAGCACCAGTAGCAGCATAGCAATAACCAGTAATGTGCATGCTTATGCACATGGCAGGCCATGTCTGGGATTTCTTTGTTTACCTTCGGGGATAGCTGGGTGCGGGTTATATGGATCAGCGCAGAGAATATAGTAGGCTAAGTAGAATTTACCTCCGGTTGAGTGGCGTTCGCAGGGGTGGGTGCTGGATTGTTGTCATTCAACGAAATTTGAACTAGGTTTCTCGGGGGTGGATTGCAAATACCTGAAAAGATAGAAAGAGGTAGAATGGATTAGGATAATGCTAATGAAGTTTAGTTAGCATAATCGTGTTCGAACAGTGTGTCAGGAGAGGGGTTGGGGGGATGTTTGCTCGTTCCGCTTTGAGGGTATAATTTTCCAATTAGCTTCAACATAGGAATTGAACGTTGATCCGTCATGCGAGCTCGTGTTCGCGATGTGAAAAAAAGAGCTCGGTAGAAAGAAAACAACAAAGTGGTAGCATAAATTTACGATGATTAAACGCATTCATTTTATGATGCACAGCGCACTTGTAGAGATGAGGGTTTTCGCGACCGGCCAGTAGCAATTTTTCGTTTCAGCTCATTTAACGTAAATTGAATTTGCATTGGATCATATCGTTCAGAGCCATCGTTTTTTTTTCGGATAAGCACACTGATATACTACAATTAGCTTAATTGAAAGTAAGCTGGTGCATGAAAGTGAGTTTAATTTGACTTTCATTGTCGGTAAATTTGTTAAAACGTTGCAGTTAGTTCACTTGAGTAGACAAAGAAGAAAACCGATAAATTGCCTTGGAGATGAAAGTCTTTCTAACGTTCTGCAGCAAGCCATGATAGCTCATATCTGTATTCGATGGCACGACGATTTCATCAGCAATTTTTCGCCACCATCTCCAGAGTGGCACAGTGACAAGGGACACCGTAAAACATCTTGCCATTCACCGTCGTTGTCATTTCCCATAAATCACAGCGTTTGCACTGCTCTGGCTCCGTTTTTGTTTCCTTGGACAAGCATCGTGCACATAACAAGTATTCTAGTCGTGATAGCCGGACACCAACCGGCCGGCGGTTGGTCCAGCCAGACGGAATGGGGTCATCTATGTTTGCAAAAGGTATTATGTTGTGTTCCAGCAACTGACGGTAGCTAACTCAGCTTGCATCCATCCAATAACACTGTTTCGCATGGGACATACCATATTCACATGCACCAGGGCGGCCATAAAAGCCAATTGTCTTTATCACAATGCACAATCTGAGTAGGCGCTGAGATGGTCAACCAACGACAACAGAATCGATCACGCGGAAACGGTCGTTGCGTTGGTAACATGGTTGCTACTATGTGAACGAAATGCTGGGATTTTCATGAATTTCCCATAAATCTTGTTTGCCCTATTCACACCCAAGTACATGCTGTTCGAAAAGGTTTAGACAACCTATCATTATTATGCAGACGATTTGTTCAGTATAAAAAGCTAATAAGCTTGGATGAAGGTCCTATCATCTTTCCCATTACCTCATGTAAATTACTGTCTGCAAAGTTCCAGTTACGCTTCATTGATGCTCAAAATCAACACCTTAAAGCCAACTTCAACGCTCGCCTCCGTTCCATCAGAGAAACGTGCCTTCACCGTTCCCCATCAGGTCTGAAACTATTCCACCCAGATTTCACCAACCCAATAATCCTATCGCTACCAGTGTCCCATCAGCCTTATTTCAACACCTCACCCACGCCCACTACACTAGAACATATGCCATTAAATGCCTTTGAACCCATCTGAGAGCTGTCGATTGTATCGAAACCATCCGGCCGTTCCTGATTCTGCAGCAATGATCCGGAGAGTCACACAAAATGCACTTTTGCACTATTGAGACTGACACAGAACACGAGCAAAACGAAAAAAAAAAGATGTACCGATGTGTCGATTTGTCTGGTTCAGAGTCTAGTCTGACCATCAGTCCTCCCCCCTTTACCATTTACCGGCAATCCAGACTGCATGTCACACCACTTCAACCATCCAGTGAACAAACCAGAAGATAGGGATTGGATGTTCGTCGGACGTACAATGTCAGGGTAGAGTTCTAGTGGGAATGCATGTGGAAGGGCAATAAGGAAGGGAAAAAAGTTATAATTGAAATGTGTGCTTTTGATTGAACTCCCTTCGGTTGATGGCACCGATAAGCGACGCAAAAGAAAGTGAAAGTTCCAGACTTTGGGTGTGATTGAAAATGGAATCCGCTTTTGGCAGCATCATAAAAAGGAACGTTAAGGGTAGCTGACTTAACTGACAAAGTTCGAGTCATCAACGGAGTCATCAATCATCAACTTCGAGTTATCAAATCTTGTATATAGTAAGACAAATTATGGATAGTAAAAAGCTTTCGGCAACATATTGGGGGTGCAATTTCAAAAAAACTAAAATCGACCGCGTTACGAAAAGTGGTCAGGATTTGACCACTTATAACTCTGTCAATAGTGAATGGTTATTAATTCTAAACAAGCCAATCGATTGGAAGGTTATCTACGCATCTGCTTAAATGACCACTTTATCAATTTTCAATAATTCACTATTGGAAATTGCACGAATGTGCATTTTTGCTATAATAATGAAAATTATCACCGATTGACTGCGAAAAGTGCTTTCCCTAACACAGATTTAAAAATCGAATTCACTCCGGTCTCACCGAATGGTATTTATTCAATCACCGCGTGTGGTGAGTGGTGATGTCCAGTGGTCATCATCAGCAGCAGCAGCAGTGCTTTCGGCGCGTGGCGTTGTAGATTGTTCTCCAATACACGACGAAAAGCTGCCCGCAGGCGCAAACTGCAACCCACTGAGCGGTCCATTCGCCGAAGAAGGAGGAAGAAGTTGTACCGCTACTGATTAGATTTCAGTTGCTCGTCGTGAACCGCGATAGACCATCTATGCCAAGCGCGTCACCCTTTCCAAACAACATACAGCTATGGTGAGCCTTATCTGTGTAAAACACCTTAATAGCTCAGCCATCAAGACAAAACGGTCCTTTTCAGGACCACAATAAATTTATTAAAGAGTATTTTCTGGACACTACTCGCGTTAACTTTCAAATAGACCAATCTACATTGATCGATTCTCTTCATCGACTCTCTCTTTCGTTAAAATTATCATCGATTGCCGATTAATAAGAGAGGCTTAAAATTTGCATCAAAAAGCATAAACGTAGGTACTGTCCGGTATGCTCAGATTCTGTGATTGATGTGTGTTCCCTAACACAGATTTAATTTCCGACTACCAAAATTAATGGGCAGTTCGATCTCTTAAAATTTCTACAATTGTAGTGCGAAGTAAATGATATTTGAGTTTATCGATATAGCCATGTCGCAGCATTTGGCTACACAATACAAGCTCGCAAAGGAACTGAAAGTGGACAAACCTCCGCAGAAGCAGCCGAAAACTGATGCTGAAATAAATCGATGTTACCGAGGCAGGATCAGAACGGCTTGAGACAACATTGCTTTATCTACTGGTTGTGATGCTGGAGAAGGATCTTCAAGACGAGGTAGAACATTTTACTATATCACTTTGAAACAAGAAACTGCATTGTTTTTAACATATTAGTTCGCCAAGAACATAAATTTAGGACTACTATACCATCGCCCTTCACCAAAATGTTCACCAAGTGCAACGCATGAGCACCGCTACCATCTCTAAGAACATCGAGGAAATAATTCCACAGCATTGTTCTAAGCTGGTTTCCAAGCTTCCAACCCATCAATGACTGATGATAAATGACTGATAAAAGAGTTAACTGAAGAGCTCGAGTAAGAGGTTGTATCCAAGATAAATAGTCCAGGATTGGCCTGTGCTACATCGAGACTGACATAGCACCTAAAAAACAGAACTCTCAAATTGCTTCCGAATTTCAACCTATCGAACTTTTTCACTTATAACGAGTTATGAAATCAATTTAAGATTTACTATTTCTGCTGTGACATCAAAACTACCGTTCGTAATCCTACGTCAAATCTACGGTCTTGTCTTGGATACCACCTCTTTTTTTTCCTTTAGATTCGTGAGAAAATTAAAATGTATAGGCATCTTTTCTATTTAATGATGAAAAAAAATGAACTCTATCAAAACCGAAAGGTTGATTTTTGCGATTTTTCCATGATTTTAGAATAGGACAAAACACTGTTTTTTCTTAGACTTTCAATATATTTTTCCAATATTTCCAGAAAAATCCATGCGTATTTTTTTTCCGGGGCGGTAAGCTTCTCTTCAAGAGAAAAGCTAAACACAAGATAAAACATGAAAAATGCGGACACTTTTTAAATTTTTATAAAAATAATTGGTCCATCCTTTTTTACATATTCTGCACAAAAGCAACTTTCTGCCCCGCCCCATTCATAAAAAAAACGGCGGAAAATCTTGTCAGGTGCGGTTGCACATCTTTCTGCTTGAGCCTGAAAAGATATAAAACAGCGCTGCTTTCCTGACTCTGCTCATTACTGCTTTGGACGGTGTGGCACTTGGTCCTGCTGCAAGCATGACCAAGTCAGCGGCTAGAGGTGGATCACGGCGTGTCCACCACAATGAGGAATGAGACTTGGAAAATTATGCATGTTAAACCGGATCAAGGTGGATCACGGCGTGAGCAATGAGACTTGGATATGCAAAATACCCCTCTCCCCTCCCTCCGTCTATAACGTGAACTCAAAAAAGACATGGATTTTAAGATCACTTTTTTTCCGGGAAATTAATTTTGAGCAAACTACAATTATATGTAAAAACAAATGCCAAAATGTTCAAAACAATTGCTTAAGGGGAGACATACATCCGATGATATTTTGTTGGTAAATTGCCAACAACTGACTGTAAAACATATCTGGTACCTCTATATATGCAATTAGATTAACATCCAAAGTCCACGCCCCATTCTTGATAATAATTATAATAGTCAAAAATGCATGACAAACATCAATTTTGCGTGGTTCTAGGTCATACTGCGGTCGTGTCTAGGACACAACCCTTTAATTTTTTTATTAGCTTCCTGAAAAAATACATGTAGGGTTTTTGATCTAATTTCCGTCCTACTAATCACAACCCACACTTTACCTCTTTTGTTTAGCTGGTTTGAACAAAAAAGGAAATATTTCTGTCAAAGATGACTCCCAAATTTATTTCCCTATCGTTGCATTTGATAAAGAGCCACACATTGTTGAGATATTGTTAAAAATCTTACTCTGCTTCTTGATTCCAAATTCGTCCTACGAGTGTCAATTTCGTCCAAACACATTGAAACGCCATTGGATTTTCTTCGTCCTACGGATGAAGATAGAAAAAGCGAGTTCGCTAGGAGCGATTCTTTTGTTTTGAGAACAATGTGAATGCCATAATGCCTTAGAAAATATGTGTTTACACGCAAATCCTCGTAAAAAAAATGAGATTTTTTTTAGGTTTTGGATATCTTTTCTTCTGGGCGGTAAGCTTCCCGTTTAAGTGAATCAAAATTTGACTCTACCTTCTCCTACCATCGGCCATTTTGGATCTCGTTATTATTTTTAAAATGAAATCTTTGACATTTAAAAAAAAATGTAGCACCCATTGTAGCACGGAAACGTAAGTCCGACAGCAGTAGGCTCTCTTCTCTGTTTGTCTTGATCAAGCTTAATAACCTCTAATTGTCCTCAACATGTCGCTGTATGAAGGGCCAAAAACGGATTGGGAAGATCGATAGGCAAAGTCGCCTATACGCATCTACGGGACAATAAAGAATCTCATTCAAACAGCTTGATCAGCCAATTGGTCAAAAAGGCGAGTCCCCAAACAGAAAGATACCCCAATGAGTGGGGAGAAGAGCCCGCCCTTTATCCACTAAATGTTATCAACAGGGAGTTGGCATTCCCACTCTCCCCCTCCAAATCGCTTCAATCTGGTGCCCTGTTGGCCTGTCCCTTCCCTTTTATTTATGCATTTAAATGCATATATGAGATGATTGTTATGATTATTGTCAATAATACTTACATTTCGATGAAGATGGTGTTACCTATTTTATCTTTTATGTGATACTTATTATCGCAGAAAGCTACTTTGAATCGTAGACCAGGTCCATTAACAATACACTCGTTGCGAGAAGGGGCTCTGTGGTACCACTCATAATGTAGAGCCATCTTCTTCAGTTTCGCTCACCACCCGGAATGCATGCAACCAAAAAAGATGTACAAGCAGGATTAGCTTTATTTAAGTAAAAGTTTCATCTGAATACCCAAGTTACCATATCGTGTCTCAGTGACATCGTCTCTCTCTGAACCTACATATAAAGGTATTTTGTGATTATATGGTTATTTGGGTACTAGACTGATGCCAAAATTTGAACTACTTTAGTAAGAAACGGACTTGGCACAAACCATTTCAAGTTTATATGGAAATTCGAGTGCACGACAACCTGGGAGCTGATAAAAAAAAGGTGCTGGTATACTGCTACTTCTGGACTTCTCCAAGGCTTTCGATACTATCCCTCATAGCAAACTATTAGCAATGCTGGAAGTACAGTTCAACTTTTCCCTTGGTGCTGTAAACCTGATGGAGTCGTACCTTCGTGGAAGAAGACAGACGGTATTCTGTGGTGATCGCTGCTCCAGCAGCGCCGAGGTACCTCAAGGTTCAGTCCTTGGTCCTCTACTTTTCTGCTGCCGACCTACCGACGGTGCAGCAGTTCTGTTCTATTCAGATTTTTGCCGATGATGTGGAACTTTACGTCAGCCGGCTCGGTCCTTGTGCTCGTGAGTTTGTCAGGATGGTGAATGCAGATCTCGAACGAGTTGCGGATTGGTCGCGGCAAAACAACCTTCACGTGAATCCAGCAAAGAGTAAGGCGATGTTCATCACAAGTCGGCGTCGCAGAGCCAGCGGCTTTGTTCCACCCGTACCGGGAATTGTGATGGACGGTCAGAGCATTGGATGGTCGGAAAGTGCGAGCAACCTAGGGTTCATCTTCCAAAGTGATCTGCAGTAGGATGGCCTGATAACGCAACAGTGTGGAAAGATCTATGCTTGTCTTCGCTCGCTATACTGCTGTACCTCCAGAGACCAGATTGAAACTCTTCAAATCCTTGATCCTACCACATTTCTTGTTCGGCGATGTTCTACATATCCGTCCTAGTGCAAGCTGCTTCAACCGATTACGTGTGGCGCTAAACTGCTGTGTGAGATATGTCTATGGATTGAGCCGCTACGACCATGTGAGTCACCTGCAACAGAACCTCATTGGATGTTCGTTACAAAACTTCTACGCATATCGCTCCTGCATTTTCCTGAGAAAACTGCTATCAACACAGTCCCCAGCTATACTTCATGGCAGACTCATCCTAGCTCGAGGTCGTCGCTTGCAGAACCTAGTAATACCAGCTAACAACACCGCAGGTTTCGCCAGTTCACTGTTCGTTCGAGGTGTGGTAAACTACAACTCGTTGCCATCCGCAGTAAAGCGCTCTTCGTCGGAAGCAAACTTTCAAGAGTGGCTGCATCCATTTTCGGTCCCAAATGAATTAGAGAGTTTTATAAATTGAATAGGCTAGGTAGTAATGATTAATTTAATAAGTAATATTTTTGATATTTGTATCCATTGCTAAACCGGAGGTAGTAATTTGAAAATATATGTATCTTACGCTACTGGACAATAAACAAATAAACAAACAAACAAATGACTATGGGAAAACTTATGTTTTTGTTCATATCTATCTTACAATTCACCACATCACTATGCTTTTAAAAATGATGGCAGTGATTCTTCCCATCTACAACTTTGTTGAAAGCCAGTTATTAATGATTCAAGTCAC
Source organism: Ochlerotatus camptorhynchus (assembly GCF_037179485.1). NCBI lineage: Eukaryota > Metazoa > Arthropoda > Insecta > Diptera > Culicidae > Ochlerotatus > Ochlerotatus camptorhynchus. Next base: position 2,651,264 of record NW_027040536.1, read on the forward strand.
TGATGTCTTATGATTATGCTCATTCAACTGTTTAGCAGGCAACATAGGTGTTTCTGGTGCGAAGAGTAGAGCACAGAAATCATGGCTACTATTTCACACGGCAGAATACAGTGTTTCCCACAGAACAGCTGCTTGATCATGCCACAAGATTATCAATCTCTTAAACAATTAAAAATAATTTAATTTGACATTTGGCTTAAAAACAATATTGTGCAAAGTTGTAGCTTAGAAAATTTTCCGTAAGAATAGTTACAGAAATTTTCGAAAAAGCAATATGGAAAATGGGTAGAAGACAATGAACAAAAAGTTTGGTTTTCCCATAGTAATTTCCATATAAACTTCGAATAGTTTGTGCCAAGTCAGTTTCTTACCAAATGAGTTTAAATTTTGGGAGGCTAATCAGGACCTGATATGAAACCGTTTGAGTACTGTGGAGCGAAAATTTCAAATTTTGCATCAGTCTATTGGGTACTCATATCAAATATTGTGCAAGTACCACAAGTTCAAGAACGCCCAACTATGGATCGCTCAATGTTTATCCCACCCATGCTTTGAATCAGCGAACACCAACTTGACTATCTTCTAGGAAACACCAAACAATTTGTAGAGAAAAATCTCAAAAAACAGTTTTAACAGATAGTACTTTATAATCATTAAGCTGTCCCATATTGGACCCTGCCAACCCACGGCGCCTGCACGGTAATATGGACCATCAGAATGGTTCATCGGTTGCGAGGTGAAGTATTTCTCAAGCTAAAGGGATACATTTCTCAATGTTGGATGGACCAATACAGAAAATCCCACCTTAAGAATGTCGCACCTCAGAGCTACACAGATAAAAATTCTGAATTTTAATTGTGATGTAAACATTCATTCACGTAAACTTGTATTTCATTTCACGCAAACGAGCAACTTGTAAGCAATGTTGTTTACAAATATGGGCTTTTGTATACAATATTTGTAACATTTCATGAAATTCCCCATAACTTTACACGATTTATAATGTAAACTTAGATGATATGTGACGCTCCATTTATGTGCATCATATTGAACAGAAATTTACACTACTTTTTCGAACTGTGTACTCTCCGTGCCCCCCGGGGCACAATCAGTGAAGACACTTAAGTTGGTTGATACAGTGTACACAAATATTGAACACTATAAGGAAACAGACAGCTATGAAGACCATTCCTACAACGCAAAATTACCACTACCAATCCACAATAATTAACCACTAGCCGTATGTTGCTTTCACAGTTAAAATTATTTTGTAATTTTACACGAATTTACATGCACATAAAACGAGCATGCATATTCATGTAAAATTAATTTGGTTTTTAAATTTACACGACTTGAAATTTACATGCATGATGCATGTAAAATTGAACGTCACTTGAATTTTACATGGATGGCTTTAGATGTAATTCTAAAGGACATTTAGAATTACACGCATTTGGCTTTTTGAACGAATTTGCATAAAGTCGAACTGATTGTCAAGTACGCGGAATTATCACCCACGTAGAATAACCCGCCTTCACGGCACAGTACATACCCTACACTTCCATCGCTGCATCAAAACGATCAGTTAGGAGAAAAAAGGAACCACGAGCGCATTTTTTAATGTTTTTCTTTATTTCTATACATCCAAATTTTTGATTATCTGTACGAAGTGCAGTCGCTTTAATCAATATTTTGTCTGTCATCCATTTTCTATTTGTGGACGCGCGTATGCACGATAAATCGTTCGACCTAACCAAAACTGAGCGCACAAAACAAAACAAGCCGAGCGGAGAGAAAACTGATTGAATAATCGGTCCGTCCGCCATTTTACCTTTCTCAATGTTTGTTGATTTAAATTTACACGAGCATGTTTTATCGTTGAAAATCCGATGTTCTTCGATAAGTTTTTACATCACGTGGTGATATTACACTGCAAGAGGAAATTAATCGAATAAACGTAAAAAAATTAATTAAGTGGAATTAAATGGAAGATAAACCCTTTTGCTGTTTTATTTAGCATTCCGCTAACAACCCAATTTCATTACTTCGAATAAACGTGTAATTTTATGAGTTTTATCATGTTTTTATTATGTGCATGATTTTTAATGTAAAATTAAACTAAATATAGTTTAAAGTGATGTAATTTTAAAACAGTTTTGGTTTACATGTCATGTAATATTCCTTATTTTTTGCTGTGTTCTCTAAGCGTTGTACCAATCTCAACACCAAACCTGTTCTACACCGTTCGAAAAATTCATGTAAATTGCTGCGAGATATAGCGCACATAAAATTAACGCTAGATTTGGCATAAATTTACGCGATATTTCGTGTAAATTTAAGCGCAATATCGCATAAATTAGCAATATTGTATGCAAGCTTGCAAACGATTTCGCTGTTTATGCCAAGTATAGCTCAAAATTTAACGAAGGGAGATTTCACGCGTTAGTTAAAATTCAGAATTTTTTTCTGTGTCCACCTTAAATGACTAACGAATGGAGGACTTTGACTACCCAGCCATGTAATAGTCTCATTCCGTGCCTTATGGTAACTTGATGAATCTATTGTGCTCATCTTCGGGCACAATGCACTACCCAGGGGACCAAGTCGGTCCTGTCCCCAATGCTTAACTTATCTCCATTCCACTCAGCTACTTTCAATTTCTCGTGATATAGTGGGCGGAATATTATTATATGAGATAATTCAATACAGGTGTCCTTCTAAATTTGGCAGATCGACAGGTTTTCGGTGAGCTACCACGATGGTTGCTAATGAGCAACTCGACAACGTCTCATCGTCAACGCCTGCTATGAAAATTTCCTTGGATACCACCTTGTACTTTCTAGCACGATACTAGGAGGTGGACCGGAAAAATCGATGAGCGACCTCCCTGTGACATATTGTTGAGAAAAGTCTTGTCTTTCTGGGAAAAATAACACGGGATTTTTTTAAAGTAATGCTGTGTAAAAAATCCTAAAAACTATTCAGTGCATCATTATTGAAATTTGCTTCAGTTTAGTCCACATCTTTGGTCCAACGCTCTGGAACGGGATGTACAACGGCGTGTTAATGCTGAAGCTGCTCAAATGAGTTGAGACCGTTGGATTTGTGGACGACGTCGTCTTGACGGTAACATGCGAGACGCTGGAAGAAGTGGGTGACCGGGTTAATCGACATGATTGGTAACTGGATGCAAGGAGCGAAGCTGCAGATAGCTCACCACAAAACGGAAGTGCTATTAGCCAGTAACTGTAAAGCGGTACAGCGGGCAGATATCACCGTCAGGGGCACGCCATAACCTCAAAGCGTGTGTTGAAATATCTGAGAGCTCGCCTGGGAGTGATGATCGATGACCGGCTAAACTTCAACAGCCACGTCGAATATGCCTGTGAGAAGGCTGTATACGTTGATGTTTTCAGTCACTCACGTAAAGTTCTGCCGGAATCTTTGGAGAAACAATAACACCTTTGCGCTGCCATCTTTCTCACGGAAGTGAGTGTATAAACAGACAAACAGTGAACAGTCAACTCTCTCACTCTCTCCTGCTGTGTCTAACAGTATATCCAGTGGTGCCAGGATAAATGTCCGAGGAGACAAGCAGAGATTCACCCCAGATAATGATATCTCTCGCACCCGGGTGATTCTCCTCAGAGAATTTTCAACCCTGTAGTAAAAAGTGTTAAAATCTCAAATATCTCAACAAGTAGTAGGGGAAATGGTTCTAATATTGACCTATTGAACTAAAGCTTGGGCCCATCGATAAAAAGTCCTGATCTTCAACTTTTCGTAGAACGCACGTCATCTGGATGATATAAATTGAAATTTTGTGGATGCTAGTGAAACATTGTCAAGAAATGCTTTCTTTCGAAATTTATCAACGAGCACAATTGGGCTAACATTAGGGACGTTAACCGTATATTATCAAGGTACCTATAGTTGTGCATGGAGACTTAGTACACAACTATAGGAATCTAACGCTTCTAACGTACCGCAACTATAGGAGCGTTTACCCTATTTATAACCATGGGCACTATAAAATTGACAGAAATCGTAGAACAAGAACTTTTAGTAAAAATTTCAAGCTTTTTGCAATACTATTAATGCAATACTAATTCAGCCTCACAGTGAGAACTCTCAGAAGACTAAGTCTTGCTCTTTCGAATTCACTTATTATTGTCTAATTATGTGTTTTATGCTGCTTCTGAAAGCACTCACCACCAGAGGGCGGGCAGTTTTCAATCGTATAACTTGACTTGAGAATGTATTTCGAAATTCAGTTTTACATTTTGTCACTATTACTAAAACTAACCAAATGTAGACATATTCTCACCCCTAGAAGCAAGGTTTGAAAAGAAATCTATGATTGTTCGAAAATATCCATACCGCAAAAAGGGTTTATCCACCATTGACGGGGCGATATTTGTCGGATTTGATGGTGGAAACTATTACTCAATTCTAAAGACACACACGTTTAGAATCAATAACTCAAATTAAGGAAATCGATTCACCCTAATTTGTGTTCGCTACTGAACTGCATTTGTTAGTAACATTTCCTAAGAAAAAATTATCAAATTTACCAATATTTGTATTCGGATTCACCCAAATTTGGGTTGGCGAAAATGGGTAAATTTTAGTAAAATTTGCATGAAACTAATGTATGGATAATAAATATGTGGACTTATTACATATTTTAGTTAAACAATTTACCGATATTTCTGTTCACGCAGCTTACCCATTTTTGGGTACATGCAGTATACTCATTGTCTGGATTTGTCCGCTTTACGTCCAATCTGGGTAAACTTAATCTTAATGTTTTGAGTCATTTTTTTGTTACAGGTAAATTATGGCTTTTAATCATCAAAAATGGGTGTCAATCATGACTATATTATAGATAAAGTACAACAGTAAGATGGGAATTGTTATGAAGAAAAACTTTGCCAAAGACAGCTAGCCCTTTTTTTACCCCTTACACACTAAGATTATTTTACTGAAATCTGTGAAATTTTAAAGATCTCAACAGTTGAACGTTCGGTAAACAGTTCGGTGATTTTTCACAGATTTTCTGTGGTTTTTCACAGATATTCGTTGAAAAATTATAGGAAAACTGTGCAAAATCACCGAACTGTTTACCGAACGTTCAGCTGTTGAGATTTCTTTAAAATTTCACAGATTTCAGTAAAATAATCTTAGTGTGTAAGGGGTTAAAATAGGGCTAAGCTGTCTTTGGCAAAGTTTTTCTCCATAACAATTCCCATCTTACTGTTGTACTTGATCTATAATATAATTCATATATGTATGAAGTTATTTGTGATTTACTTCGGAAATCCATCTACACTGGGTGCAATTTTGAAGCATGCTTCAACTATGCGAATTGATTTATTCTGATCCTGGAGCTGCTAAAAACAAATCAACCAATCATTGACATTTTCAACTAAGACTATAAACCACAGGCTCGTTTCCGAATCCTGCCGCAAAAATCCTATTATTTTTTCGAAACAATTTTACGACCTTCGCATGACCGATCTCAAGCCAGGCACACCAAGCAGAAACATAACCCCATATAATCGTGATTTATGCCCATTCGTTCCGGTGCTCAATTTTTGCGATTCTAAATTTTGCATCGTTGTCGCTGCCTGCGGTCAAGTCCACACGAATTCAAAACAAACTCTCTAAATCAGTCAACCTTGGCGAAAATGAATGCAGCACATCTTCCAGCAACAGCATGCCATGAGAGACGATGCCGGTCCAGCTTGCCGCCGCCTTCTGTGATCGATGAGCTTTTTCCCTCTCTGCGTCCATTCATTCGACAAAACTTTAAGCTAAAATGAATCCACTAATCGGTGTGGTGGTCCGATGATGGTGGTTGTGAATGAACTTTTTTTTTAACTGTTCACCGCTGCACATGCTATGCTTCATTGAACTTTTCTGGTCCCATGCTGGTAGTTGTATGATATTCAATTCCTTTTCGTCATGCATGTGCTACGATGTTTTGGTTCTGGCTGTTACTCTGCTGAGTCCTCTGTGTGGAGGAACCAGCATAAAAATCGGAAAGCTTTTCTGTTTTCTCAGTAAAGGCATGGTATTAGTGGGACTGGTGCAGCCCTACGCCGCACGGAGATGATGTGAGTGGTGGTTGTGTTGCACGCAAACAAGAATCAAGCGAGCGGAGCAGCAGCTCTAGCTTTCGGTTAGACAAATCTGCGGGCTCACTTTAGTTCAGTGCTGGATAGTATCGCGCGCGTACGGGTTGCTTGGATTGCAGCCGAGGGGTCGCTCGATCAGTGACTGTTGTTTTTTTTTATTCGAATGGTCTTTGTTATTGTTTTGATGATTAAGAGTGTACTTGGAGAAATTGACATGTCTCTGAGCTGAGGCTTACAAGTGCGTTTACGTTTGAGTCTCGCGAATTTGGCAAGTGGTGAGAAAACGTGGAAAGAGGTTTGGAAAAGGGGAATCTTTGCGAAGTGGATGTTTAAAATGAAATAATAACCGATTCTAATCGCGCTAATGAACGAAGAAAAGAAGAATGTCGAGAGGAAATATAATAAAACGCGTTGTTCAGCCATAGGAAGAACCCATGACTAGGAAGATTTTGTGGTTATCAATTTTTTTTTTTATTCATGGTTCAATCCCATGAATGGATCTCGGTGTGGAAGAAATTAAGGATTCAATTGAAGCAGTTTTGTGGCATTCGTTCACTCGAAGAAATGGAAGGTTTATCACAAGTTTTTAATCTGAAGCAATATTCTCGGTAGTGATTGTGTCTGTGGAACCGTGAAAACTGGCCACTCAAGTGCTTCCCATGGCGAGTGCAAGAACGAAGAATCAAAAGGTTGCTCTTAATTAATGAGTTAAAATTCTACAAACGAAGATGCGACCATTAACTGAAGGAAGATGAAGAAATTTATGTTATGATGCATCCTGTTGAGTTGTCTGTGCTTCTCCAAACTCCACTGGATACCGGCTTAGCTCCGAGATCAACGATTAACTCAACGGCCAAACTGGAATCTCAAATTGATAATTTTTAACAACGGCAGAGCTTGCCAAAAAAAAACTCACACCTTAATTGTGCCACCAACACTCATTAGCTTGGAAATACGACGATCACTCAACCACCCTCACCTTTTACCTCTGGCGACTGAAATAAGAACTTCAAAAACTGTTGTTACGTTCAGTAGGAAACTTAAGGAGGGACCAATTATCTGCCTCCTCCATCCCGTCTTTCCACGGACCCGGTACATTTCCATTAGTCCATCCTTCCGAATTGAGCATCAGGCTGTTTGAAGTACCCACACAGCACCTTGTTTTTCGGATACATATTTTTCGAGAGCCAGTCTGTCTGTTGTAACTTCAAGTGGCCACCGGCCGTCCTCCCGCTGAACACTCATTGGGCTTTGCGTAACACGGAATGGAACGTGAACGCACACCTTTTATTTATTTTTTTTTTTTTCGTCGGAGAACGATTCTCGCTTGCCATGGCTTATCGCCTCCGAGTTTGTTTTTCGGGTGGATTTGAAGAGGATTTTTGGCTTTGCCGTTCGTGTACACTCGATAGTGTTTGTGTCGAAAATGTATTCGCACAAGAGGTTCCACCCGGATAAAGTGGTTCGGGGTTCGGGGTTCGGTTGTTGCTTTTGTAACTCGGTTCCGACTCATTTGACTCGCGCCCGATGTGGTTTCGATTTCGTAACGTTAATTGAATGTCAGTTGATTAGTAGAATCCGGTAGGAAATATAAAAATTTTAAGCCACAATAAACCCTTGGAACTTCCCAAGTGGTCTAGTGATTGATCTTCCGGCAGATTTTTGTTAAGTATGTTTGGCAATAATACACGATTTGCTCTATTTTTTCTACTAAAGCTTTTCGTCAAAAAAAAAATCAGAGTGATTGAAGAGTAAAAATTCAATTATTCTTTTACTGATAAAAATTTATGTATCCCATCACACTTTTTTTAAATTTTTCAAGAAAATATTCATTTTCGGAAGTCAATAGTGTCAATAGTCAGCATTAAGAGATTTATTATCAACATTATGAGTGAAATTTCATTCAAACAGCATTTGGAAAGAGTAAGCATGATAAACAAATGCGGACATAATCATATATCTCTCTACTTCAAGGAGCTCAGCAATCGGTTCCATCTTTGTCATAGAGAACAGTTCTGAAGCATTATTCTCTTCTCACAGTCATTTCATTTGCAGGGCTCTTACAACAGGTGTGGATATAGAAAATTTCGTGTATTTCAAGATTTTCGCGGATTTGTCGTGGTTTTGAACTTTCAGTCCCAAAAATCGCGGAAGCATTAAATTATGTCACAAAAATAGCGAAGGGACTGACTATCCCACAATTGCGAATTGCCTTTTAATGGCGCGAATCGTTTAAGGTAATTTTTTGGAAAAAATTAAGTTATTATATTATGGGAAATGATGCCCACGTTAAACTGGATTCTTCCTATTTTTGGACGCATCCAGTCAAATAGTTAAAGTTCAAATCTTCCAGGTTTTTGAGAATTCATCCAGTTTTCCATTATTTTCACAGTTTTTGTTCGCTATTGATAATTATAGTTAAGTTATAAAGTAAACAAATTTCATCTTTTCATCTCTAAATCACTGTTGTTAACACCAGAGGAATTTGAAGCTGTCGCTTAGAACGAGATTGTATCTTTCAATTCAACCTTGAACAGACGTTCAGTTTTGATGTCATAAGTAGAAAATGTGTGTTGCTTGTCAGTAAGGTACTTGAGAAGACGTTTGAATCCGTCCAAGGTTTCAGCCAATACACGGTATTCACCCCGACAGCCAGTTTGAAGCGTAAACTTAAATTGAACGAAGTTCAAAAGTTCCTTGCGAAAAGCATGGAAATCGGAAGTGGTTACAACAATAGGGGGAACCTTTTCTTTTTTGGCATTAAGCCGGGAATGTTTAATGGAATTTTGCCTGAATGATGGATCATTGTCATCATTCGTAAATATATCAAATTGATTGCTCAATTGAATTGCATCAGAAGGGGGATCAAGTGATTGCCCTTTTCTTTTACGCTTAGGCGCCATGGCGACAGACCAAGTTTCTCCAGATAGACTTCCAAGCAGATTACTATAAGAATTCGAAGCATTGAAGAGGAATTTCCCAAGTCAATGGCCCAGCAAGATTACCTCGGGTAGGGTCCAAACAAGGATCGAAGAGGAATATTAAAATAGAAATTTATACTTTTTCTACAAATCGATTTCCAAGCAGATTACTATAAGAATCCGAAGGATCGAAGAGTAATTTTCCAAGTCTATGGCCAAGCAGAATTACTTCGGGTAGGTTCCAACAAGGATCGAAGAGAAATAAGAGTCAAACAAGGTAGACATTTTGCAGGTTGAGCACTGAAAAGTGCTGTTTAAATTTACAGTAACACTTCCTTCAGCAAAAATCAAATAGATCCGCACGGCAAGAGAGCACGATGTGGATTGCGATTATAGACTTTTAATTTTTTTTTCTCTTGCCTGTGATCTCGAAATTGTCATAGACTTATCACAAATTTCTGAGGTTTCGGAAAAAAATATTCTAGTCCCAATATCCTGGCTTTTATCGAAGACAACATATCAAGAAGACTGGCAACTCTTCCATTTTGTCATACGTCTGATATGAGACAGGCAGAATCGCGTCATCTGCCGCTCAAAGGTAAATACTCCGAACGAATTGGATAGCAAAGGTTCCATCATTAGAATAAAGGTTTGTGTATTTGCTCATTTTTCTATGCGTTGCTTCCACCTTCGCTCGAGCGCAGCGCTACTGTGTCTGTCGCTTGAATTCAGGCAAAGTTGCTAGTCTTCTTGATGTATTGTCTAGGAATGTTTTCTAGGAAGTTCAGAAATTTGAAGCCAATCATCGAGATGAAAAATCATGCCAATTAAATTGTTTTATTTTTTGTATTTTTTCCCGACTTGTTATCCGGATTCAAAAAGTTTCCATGTTTTCTTTGTTTCAGAAGCATTTGGTTCAATCTGTGGCTGCGAACAGCCATTCCATAGCAAACCGATATAGTGGTTTTCAGCATTTCGTTAAAATTTGCAGCTTTGTTCCTTATCGCAAAATATTAGACCCGTATTTTTATGTTGTCATTAGGGTGACGATTTCCATGTTAGGGTGGTCCAAAAAATCGTTTTTCCAAAAATCACTTTTTCGAAAATTCATAACTTTTGAACCACTTGGCCGTGTTACAGTCACTTTAAATCAATGGAGACACATGGTAGTCTAGTTGCATAGGAGTATTGAGCATATCGGCGCCGGTGGTCTAGCGTGATTACCTCTCACACCAGCAGGTCTGTGTTCAATCCCAGTCGGCGCCGCCGGGATGTTCTGAGGCAAAACATCTCTGATCACGCCTTCCTTCGGAAGGGAAGTAAAGCCGTTGGTCCCAGGTTGATGAGTTGAGCCTAAAATTTTAAGGATTAATATAAAAACATATTACGCTCAACGCTCTGTCTACCAACAATGGAAACCATAAAACAACAAATACAATCAATGTTTTTCAATTCAAAATCCCAATTATTTAGTATCCTTATAATTATATTTAATTACCTTTCATTTCATATTTTGATCTTTGAAATCTGCTCAGAGGTGTTCAAAGTGGTTATGAATTTTTGAAAAAAGTAATTTTTTTGAAAAATCACTAACTTTTATTCTTCCTTAACAAGGAATGGACTGATGCAAAATTTGAAATTTTCGCTCCACAGTGTTCAAACGGTTTCGAATCGGGTCCTGATTAGCCTCCGAAAGTTTAAACTCATTTGATAAGAAAGGCACAAACTTGAAATTTATATGGAAATTACTATGGGAAAACCAAACTTTTTGTCCATTGTCTTCTAGCCCTTTTGCATATTGTACTGTTAACAAGTTCTATTGCTATCCCCATGGGAATTTTTATTAGCTACAACTTTGCAGACAATCGTTTTTTAGCCAAACGTCAAATTAAATAGTTATTAATTGTTTAAGAGATTGATAACCTTATGGCAAGTTTAAGAAACTGTATTGTGGGCAACACTGTATTTTGCAGTGTGACATAGTAACCATGATTGTTGTCCTCTAGTATACGTGCCATAAACACCAATGTTGCTAGATGAACAGTTGATTGAGAATAATCATAAGACATCAGTAACTTGAATCATTAATAATTTAGATTTGATCGAAAAGTGGTCTTCAACAAACTTGTAGCTGACAAAATTTTCAACAAGCGCAGTTATCATTTTCTAAAGTAGAGTGAACTGGTGAATTTTGAGATTGATATGAACCGAAATTATGGTTACCCTATAGTAATGTCCATATAAACTTCAAATGTTTCTGCCAAGTCAGGTTCTTACTAAATGAATTCAAATTTTAGGAGGATAATCAAGACCCAATTTGGATCCATTTGAGCACTGTGGAGCGAAAATTTCAAATTTAACATCAGTCTGATGGTCACCCTAATGACAAATGAATAAAATACTGGACGAATATTATACGATACGGAACAAAACTACCAATTTTTATGAAATTCTGAGAACCACTGTATCATTTTGCTATGGAATGGCTGATGTGTTCTATGTGTTCAAAATATAACAAAAATATTCCATGCAAACAATTTTTAAATCTGTTCGTATTTTATCGATTACTTAACAAATAACAGCATTAAAAAAATGATCAATAATTACTAATATTTAAACATTGAGATTTTAAGTCCATCTTGGAAAATCTTTCTCTTTCCAGAATATGAGCTTTACTCTTAGACTACGATCTACAAAAGTTGTTTATATCCCAGAGATAAGATTTTTTTTATAAGTTTGAGGTATTCCAGAAGTTCCTATATCCTAGATTTTTTAAATTGAATGTCTACAAATTGTAAAATTTTTGACATTTTTCTCTGTGCCTCAATTTTTCGTTTTAATCACAAATTAGCGATCTGAATCTAAAATCAAATTCGTAAATTGTTGGTTTTCAAAAATTTAGGGAGAAAATTGATAACAGAGTGTGGAATTGAAGAATTGAATTTGACCGTGCTGTTGCGCGTTTCAGTAAATACTTATTTTTCGAGAACAGTTTAATGGGATTATTAAACCATTCGTTAGATTTTAAATAAGCGTGAAAATTCTCATGATGGAGTTAATAAAATTTCTCGAAGTGGGTCGCAATCAACGAAAAATTGGAACCATATATTTCCGATCTATAAATGCCATTATTTTTCATTATTTAATTGTTTTAAAGTCACCATTTGGTAACTTTTCTAATTATTTTAGTCACTAACGTCACTACTATTATTTAACCTACCCACTACTAGCCCTGCTTACTTTTTATGAAAAAAATATAATTTTAATAATCCCATGAATTTCGTATTGGTGGTCTTGTAAGCACTAGTAACAAAATAAACACTGAATATTCAATTTTCAAATCTTCGAGATTGTGTTAACTGAATATGAAGAATTTGTTTAACATGATCGCAGAATGCTGTCTGTTTTGTCTATTCACTACCCAATATTTGCAAGGATAATTGTTTTTCTGAAACAGATGGCATCGTTTGTACACTGTAAATGTATTTTCGTTATTTCTCTGAAAACCGTTTCGTAAAAATGAATATCGTACATACAACACATCTTTCATAAATGGTACGAAACATTCGTTTTTCCTGTCATCTGGCGCAATGTCAATATTACGCCTTATTCGTATAATATACAAATACATCTTCGTACAATCAAACCAACAACTTTGCTTATTGTCTCCTAAAGTGCTGATTGTGTGTTGGAGAGGGGATATTTTTTTTAGAAATATTGTCGGTTTGACCAATACATGCAAGCTACCACAATAAATCAAATTGCTCGTCGCGGTAGTTTTATGTTAGAGAAAAAAAATACATGCAAGCAGCAGAAAAATCAAGAGAAATCGAAGTAGGGTTTTTGATCTAATTTCCGTCCTACTAAGCACAACGCGCACTTTACCTCTCTTTTCTGAACGAATTTTAACTAAAAATGGAATATTTCTGTCAAAGATGACTTCTTAATTTATTCACCTTTCCATACGTACCGTTAGATTTGATAAAGAGTCACAAATTCTTGAGATATTGTTTAAAATCTAATACTGCTTCTTGATTCTAAATTCGTTCTACGAGTTTCAATTCCGTCCAAACGCATTGAAACGCCATTAGATTTTCTTCGTCCTACGGATAAACGTAGGAAAAGGGGATTCGCTAGGAGCGCTTCTTTTGTTTTGAGAACAATGAGCGTAAATATTCATACAATGCGCTCTAAAAGGATTTATGTTGTAGCTAATGAACTAACGCATCGGAACAAACCTATTTTTGATTTGTGCACGGTGAAGTCATCGATATTATTTATCTTTTCTGATCGATAGAACGGAAATGGGCGATTACGACGAAGTAGTGCTCTACCCTACCGCTCCATGAGTGCTTATTAATTGCCTTTAGCTTTACCATTTCTCATAGCATAGATAGAGAGATGGATACAGCACATATCTAACGATCGCAAAGTTCATGAGTCGAGTCCGGTCTAGAGCCTATTTTTATTTTTTATCATATTTATTCCTTCCAATGATGAAGTTATTTTTACCCATCCTCACTAACACACTCCACATTTTTCGGTTTCCACAACCAACACTTGTGGACCGCTGGTTGGGTGTAGCGAGAGCGAGTGTGGCAGTTCTAACGAAACTAGCTTCATACAATGTACAAATCCATTTCGTTGCAGAAAACAACGAATAAATTCGTAGAACAAACGAGCGATTTCGTTGTATAATCGAAATTTTATTTTCAGTGTAAGAAGATTATTTCTTTGATTTAGGTATTCATTAGTTATTTTCTCCTGCTCGGGAATCTGTGCAACTTGACAATTCTGACATCTTCCAGAAGCCTTGAATGGTGTGTAGTTTTTGCTATGGCTTCTCCAAATATAAACCAACCAAATTTTACCCCAAAAAACTTAATCGCTCTCTTATAAGACAGTAACAAGGCATATCCGTTGACCAATTCTCGCTGAAAGCCTCGGCAACAACAACTCATCAACCAACAACCTCCACCCATTCATAAACCGATGGAGCCGCGCAAGGCGCCACCATTCAATTGATACTTGTTTACGCTCTCGGTCACCTCTCGATCGCAACATGACATCATACCTACTACAAAAATCGTCCCCGTACCGTTTGGCTCCGTTATTGCCACCGTTCCTGGTGGCGGAGCAGAATTGAACTCGACTTGATCATCATCATTACTAAAAAAAAAACCGGCCTCGATCGTACGGGCACGGAAAGCAGCTGTTAATATGTTTCCAACTCATCACGAATCAAGGTAGGCGCTGCTGGGTGCTTGTATGCCATCTTGCCGCAAGGGGTCACCCATCGTCATCAATGTTGTACACAGTTCGGAACGTCATTATTATTATTCAATAAAGCACAACCTACTGAGAGCAGTGAACAAGATGCGAATTCCTTATTGGTAAAGTGGTTCTCCGATCAGGCTGGCAACTTAGAAGCCGCAATAGCCAAGCTCAGGCAGCCAGGTATGGGCGGCATGTGGATTGGAATAATTTGTAGCTGCTAATGGTCGGTGGCTATTGGAGACTTGGACAGTTTTTTTTTCTTCATTCGCAAACAATAATGCAAGCTGCAAGTTGTTCTCACAACGAGTACGGTTACGGTGCAGCAGGTTCTGGAATCTGTTCGGGTCAAGTGGTGAACAAATATGTTTGCCACACTGCTGGAATGTTGCCAGTAGCACGAGAGAAGACAAGTGACCAGTCGGCTCCAGCGGACATTCCATGGTAGGAATTTTTTAAATTCTTAAGTTCACTACGCCCTGTGCGAGAAATCCAATTGTTGTTAAGAGCACTTCTCATTCAAACCAAAATAACACGAAAGTCTTCCTGGCGCCAGTCGACCTCTGACGAACGAACTTGAACCTTGGATGCGTATTTTGCCGAGTGATGACTAATTTGGCAAAAGTTTTTCCTTTTCCCCTTGCCATCAGCTCGTTCGGAAGGCTCCCATCTCTGCAATCAATGGGTGTGAGGAAGAAGCGTTGGACAAAGGCGGCAAGTTCCCAGGAAATAGCGTAGAAAAGAAGTTTACTACGAGGCAAAAGGCGCGCGCGTTGTTTGAATAACAAAAAGTAGCTGTTTAGTGGTTTGCTGTGGGTCGTTCCGTGCTTCAAAAAGATACTCCCGACCGGAGCCTCCATAACAATAGAACTTTATGGCACATTCTTTGTCTATCGGGTGCGCACGTTACCCTTTCAGCAGTCACTGGTTGACAATCGTGTTTGCTGAGGACAAATAACACAGTCGGCCATGTATGGCGATGATGGCAACATCCAAGCACCCTTTGACTTGTGCCTTGTGCGGTAATCATGGATGGCTTTGTCTAGCAAAGTTTTCCGAAAGAATCACGTCTCGTTGTGATGTGTTGTCTTCGGAGGTTTACTTGTGCTTTAATGACCTTGGAAGTGTGGCTTAACTAGTCTCGTTTCACTTCTTCTTTTCTTTTCAAAGCAATCCATCAATTGTGCAACGTCTTAAAGTAAGTTTCCTCTTGCGCCAGTTTCACAATTGAAAAGAAAAAAAACCATTTTCCTAGCACCGGATCATTATTCCCTCCGACACAACGCAATGACACACCATCTGCACCATGGAAGGTACCAATTACAGCTCCTCCCGTGTTCCGCGGAAACTTTCCCGCCACCAAGAGCCCGGGCTAGGGCTAGGCTAATCACTTGTGACCCGAAAAGGGGAGCACGCTGCGGAGTGAAATTATTTATCTCCCGTCTATGCTGTGTTATTGCCATTGGCTGACGGCATTATTATTGTTGTTGCTGCTGCTTTTGTTGCTGATGCTGGTCGTCGACGTCGGTTTGTGCATGGAAATGGTACAGTTTCCATTTTCCACCTCATTCTTCATTCTGTCCGCCGGTGGAAACGGAATCATTTGTAAAAATAAATAAACTATTCCATTCGTTCGGGAGTTGGCTGCTGTCGGCATCGGCCACCTCGCTTCACTCCCTCGCTCGCTTGATACAGACATTTGAGCTTGGGCTAGTCTTTCGGATTGCAAACCACAATCAATCTCATTCGTATAAGCTTCGATGCATATTAGTGTACCATCGTTATTATTATTATTATTGTTAGATTGGCTGGCTGGTGCATTCACCAAATGGGTGCAAGACCGTCCGTCGAGAGGAATACGCATAAGTACACGAACGAGCACTAGGTACATGATACAGCCGTTGCTGCCGGTGTTTGCTTTTCTTGCTGCTCATTTCACTCGTCAGATCGAGTAGGGCAGGCGTGCAATGTGGGTAATAGAGAAATGACAGCTTGGCAACGAGTGCAATCACAGGGCGCAACACAGAAGATGGCATTCTTCTTCGATGTTTTCGACGAACGGAAAGGTCGAGATACTTCAGGATTTGTTAGCTCTTATGGAATTCTATGACTTCCTTTCCGAAGTTGGAAGAGGCTTCTTTGAACTCATGATTCATCGGTTGAGCATGAGGATACAACTCAAATGTGCAGAAATGTTTACGCTATTTAACAGTTATCGGTATTGAATAGTTGTGGACCGTATATCTAGTATCATTTTAAATTTTTCTCACTCAGGTAAAATACACAATATGACAAATTATAAAGAAAAACATCATAAAAATTGTCATACATTTTTAAGCCATTCAGGAACCATCAAGAAAACTATCCATAGTGTTAACACATGAAATCTCCCATGCCATAAACTAGGGTCATGCCGAAAGGTGAATCTTAGAATATTCAGAGTTGGTTGGAAATGCTATCTAACATGAAGCTTTAGTGTGATAATTTATTAGCTACAGAAAGGTCTGAAAAGAGTAGATTGATAGTTCCGGTAGAGTACGGCAGTATGAAAATTGAATAGAAGTTGAAAATGAGCGAAGGGCCATTAATACGACAGCAATAGTTAAACGCACACTTCGTTACCTAGGTCATACAATGTATGAGGAGATTTGAAGTATTTCTTGTGGCTGTGGAATAGTTCTAGCGACTTTTCATCACTATCTAAAGCCCCACGTTGCCGAAAGCAGTTCCAGTCGATGGTGTGTTATAAATAAATTCTTCTTTACCCAACTATTGTGTTGCTCCTCTCGTCATGACCAACGTAGTCATCTCAGAGAGAAAGCAGTAAGGTGGTTGTTGCGTGCTGTACCATAGTCAGCATTGTTGACGGCTACTCCCGCCTTGACTACCTTAGACTATTCAACTGTCTGGAACTTCAAAAATCTTCCAATATCTCTGTGTGAGAAGGGAGATACAAACATGTGCTCATGAAATACCTTTTCAAATCTTGAACTTGAAAAAGCAGTCATGGATTCAGAATCATTGAAAAACTATCAAAATCGTACATTACCTAAGATATGTTTTTCATAATTTTTTCTCGATATTTGAAGGATTCCAATTTTTACATATTCTGTAAAAAAGCATTCATTTTTAAGGAAAAATAGAAAAACATACTACGCTCTCTGTCTACAAACCATGAAAACCATAAAAAAACACCTACTGTTTTTCAATACGAAATTCAATTTTTTTTTAATTACATTGCTTTTCCGATTTTGTCAGCCCCTTCTCAAATTTTAGGCTGACAAAAACGGGAAACTGACAAAATCGGGAAAAAATTTCCTATTATTTTTTTTATCAAAACTATTACAAAATAATGAAATCCGTATAGGATTATCCTTAATCACTAGAAGAGCTGCAGAACAGTCATCTGAGAAATTGTTTGTATCAATTAGTCTTTTAGTAGTACGAGCCGAGCGTTTTACCCTACCTTGTCCTATAAATGGCTTTTATTTGTAAAAACTCTTCTTACACCCAACCGGGGGATGTAAGATTCGCTTACAATTCTGTGGGATTCATCATCAGAGGATGTTAGTGGAGACCGCATGAACCGAGGATGCGATATACCTAGCTACGGTCCAATGCAAGAAAATTGGAGACTGAAAAATCTAGAGTGTATTAGTGAGGTAAATTAGTTATGTCGAAAAAAAAAATAGGAATCAGATTGCCGACTGGACTCGAACCACGAACGTTGCGTTGATCAGACCTGTGCTTTCTCCACTGCTCTCTCCATGCTTCTGAATATGGATAGTCTAGAAGCAAACATCAAGCGCTCATTTTCTCGCATTCTCGACTTCGTATGCTTTTTCTGTTGGAGAGATTCGAGGCAAGTGTGTGCGTCGTTCTACAATGTTCTACAATGTGCGTCGTTCTACAAGCTTACTGGTATAGCGTAGATGGAACACGAAATAAAAAAGACAAAAAACCATTACATCGCCTGCATGGTCAATTTCTAACATTCGTTGCGATGTTCATGAACAGATGATGATAGGAAACGGAACTAACATTCATTGTAATAGATTTTTTGTTTGCGTGTAGAATTATTGAATTAATTGTACTTTTGACGATAATGAAATATGTATCAAATTTCAAAGCAGAGAAAATTGGAGAAGGGGGAGGGGGGGGTGTTAAAAAACAGACCTGTATTGAAGTTGGCACGGGGTGGTATCCACTAGTTGCCTAGTGTAGCTCCACTAAAGCCCATTCCTTACTCTCTCCTCTGCCTGGATCCCCCCGAGACCACGCTGAAGCGACTACTTCGAGGGGGCTGGCACTTCTCATACTCTCAGTGCCTTCCTCTGGACACATTTCACAGCTTGTAAACGATTTCGCTGTTTATGCCAAGTATAGCTCAAAATTAAACGAAGGGAGATTTTACGCGATAGTTAAAATTCAGATTTTTTTTCTGTGTGGGGTGACGCTGCGTGTCCGAACCAATGCAGGTATTTCTTGAAGCAGCCGTGGCCAGACAGGAACTGCGTCCGGTGGTGGTTGACTTCTTCGTGTTTTCTGTTCACCTAGGTCGAAATAATCGGTAGTAATCGATGTGTCCATTTACCGTTATCCACCGTGTTGCACTCCTATTGCCACTTTGTCAAAGACTCCGCTTTCACCACTACCGGCCTCTCTCCGACTGTAGCACTCGCTGTCCTCCGCCGGGTGATGCCGATAGGGATCATTCCGGTGATAGCGCATACTGCTTCCGATGATATGGTTCTGTACGCGGAACGTACTGCTCAATTTCCTCTGGTTCTGCTTCGTTTCCAGTGCTGCAAACCAGGCTAGACCTCCATACCTCAGTATCAAGCCAGAAGATGCCTCTTGATATTGCTGGGAATAGAGTTGTCCAGCATGATTATAGCTATTGTGTGTATGGCCTCCCAAGCATTATCACAGCCGGTCAATGATCATCACTCCCAGCTATTTCAACACGCGCTTCGAGGCAAAGGCGTACGTTGGACCAAGGATGGAGCCTTGTGGAACTCCCGTTGTGATCCTAGTCGATCTCTGTCCCATATCTGTCTCGTAGACCACAATGGTCTAGCATAAGTGTTCTATTTCTACTTTTATTTCAAAATTTGGCCAACCCAATTCTGAGAAAATCAGTCACGATTCTTCAGAGTAAATTTTGAAAATTATTGTAACTTTGGGTGAACTTTTAGAACACAAAATTAGAAGATTATATTGAACAATTTGCCTACGAGGAAAGTTCCATTCAATACTTTTCAAATGATCTAAAGAGAACGAAAATTCGACGTAACATGACAGAGATATGAACATAACAAATTTGTCATGTTTTTTTGGAGGTGTCCTTAAACTTATGATCGGGAGTGTAACTCCTCAAAATCCTGCATAGGTAGTCAGGGACCCTCATTCTATGCAGCGCTTTGGCAATGCTTTTCAGCTGCGCTGTTGAATGCATTCTTTACGTCGATCGTTATCACGGTGCAATATCGATCTCCTCTTCGCTTCTGTTTGGACGCCTTCGCGACTCTCTCGACCATTGTTCGAATTACATCCACCATTGATCTCCCTTTCCGGAATACAAACTGCCTCCCCGAAAATCCAAAACAAAAGCTGATAGGGCTGATCAGGTTGAAGCATTGTCCCTTTCAATCGACGATGTTGTTTATCTCCGTTGAATTAGAGAATTTGAGATGACGAAATCTCTTGAAAATTGAAAGTCAATCAAAACTTTTATATACAATTCAACGGCGCCGGTGGTGTAGTGGTAAGCGTGATTACCTCTCACCCCAGCAGGCCTGGGTTCAATCCCAGTCGGCACCGCCGGGATGTTCTGAGGCATAACATCTCTGATCACGCCTTCCTTCGGATGGGAAGTAAAGCCGTTGGTCCCCGGTTCATGAGTTGATGGGTCGATAGGTAGGGTCCAGGTGTGGGAGCTGCCTTCCTGGCACGTCGGTAGCATTGGTGCTCAGCACGGAAAACAAGATCGACGGAAAAAACAAACCAAAGGAAAAAAAAAAAAAAAAAATTATATACAATTCAATGAAATAGGGGAAAAGTTGGCTTCGGCAATACCTTAACCTATTATCGTCAGGGGGGTAAACAAAGTCCTAGAGCACTCAAATTTGGCCAATAGTTGCTCTGAAACACAATATAACAACATGAAATGTTGCTAGCACCAGACAATTTTTGTTAGACTTGAAACAATCTTCTCTCGATATCCATATCTATGATATCGACAGTTAATAAACTCCGGGATTAGACACTTTTTAAGGTCCCAACATCATGAAAATATTATTTGTGAAAGAACTTATCGTATAAAAAGGGTTTTTAAAAATTGGAGTTGATGCTCTTTAATTATGCAATGATGCTCTTAAATTATACTAATTTTTAGATTATTGAATATGTATCTTCAAATATGTAGAAGTCTCGAGTCCCTAAAGAATCCCAAATGTTTTCAAGATTTTCAATCTTTAAATTTGTTCCACGTCGTTGATTTAATTTTCCATGTTCTATTGGGTTTTTTTGGACGCTTGAATAATTTTTAATTTTCAAAACCTCAAAAATAGGAAAAAGTCATTAAATTTTGATAATATTTTTCAGAGCTGCAGAATAAAAAAGGTGAAACACGGGCTGTAGGAAAAAAAACAGTTGAAGGACAAAAGGCTAAAAGACGAAAGGTTAAAAATTAAAGAGACAAAAGATCGAATGGACAAATGGTCGAATGGGAAAAAGACGATTGGTCAAAAAATCGAAATTAAGAAAAAGTCGAAAAAACCAAAAGATCAATGTTTTTTTTTAGACGATTTTAAACAAAACAAAAAGATTGAAAGGGCAATATATATGGCTGGTAAAGCAATTAAATCATACTTCGACTTTGAGTATTATAACTGAAATGCTCGAACGTTATTTTTTACCTTTGAAATTGACACATTCATATTAACAAGACCAGTTTTTTGACAGATCAATACTATTAAATAATACATTCGACGTTATGCCTGACCCTTTGTCCATTTCGACATTTTGTCCATTTAACATTGTTTCCTTTCGACCTCTTGTTCTTCGGTCTATTGTATTGCAAGCATGTGTGCTTTGACTTTTCGTCATGCATTTGGTTTCAGTAATTCTCGTTTATATTTTTCAAATGGACGTAGTTATCTGCTTTTATAAACAAAGATTCAAACGTCAATTTGCCGAAACTCTTAGCACTTCCATGCAAACTAACAACACCATCTTGTTGGTGAAACATTACTGACCCTTCCTGATACTTACTTACCAATCAGGTTAAGGTCTTGATGTCCTCTGCTGTCCGAAGAAGTCGTCTCCACTCACGTGGCCACACGTCATTTGCCTCGTTGTCTCCTAAGGTTTCGTTCACCTTCTATTAACCTATTGCAACCCGGGAAGCCAAGCGATTTGCAATTCCATGTTCCTAGCTTCCAATCGTAGTCCTTATTTCTTCACGCAGGTCTGTGTCGATTGTTCCGATCCGTATTTTTTCTTCGGTATTTGTAACTTTATATTTTGTGCAGGGCCGTTGGGCCTGCCCCAATCCCCTGTCTCGCCGGAGAACCATCGTGCACATCTCTGTTTAGAGTCTCACGCTGGCACTAGGACGGTGATCAGCTGCTCCTAACATGGAGAACAGACGCCGTTTTGAGCCGCACCTCCATGGTGAACATATGCTCGGGTATGGTGAAGCAGTTCCTCTATCACCGTACTATGGTTACCGCGCCAGTGTTCGCGTCGCACCCTTTAACTTTTCTATTGCCGGACTGGCAACATTGCCCAGGCTGCTCCACTCAGCTGTGTCCATGTTTCAGTCTTTTGTTACCATATGACTCGGGGAGACGTGGGGCAGGAACTCTCTTTCCAGGTTGTCAACTCACCATTTTGTAGCCTAATCATATCGGTCATATTAAAACAAATGAGCTATATGTAACGTAAACAAAGCATGCAAAGGACACAGGGAAAATAATAGGGACGGCTGTTCTGCTATTGTGATGAGTATATCCACTATAATTGTAAGGAGAATTCCTGAAGAACTATGAGAGGAAATATAAGACAGCTTCAAATGGAAATCTTAGGAATATTCTATGCGAAAAGAATTCCTCCCAAGTAGCAAACTTGCCACAAGGTGTGACATCTTTTATTCGTAATCTAAAGCTAATACATAGTCGGTCACAACTTTTTAAGCCGCCCCTTCCTCCTTAAGTGCTTTGTCATTAATGTATGTTCTCTGGAACCCTTTAGATTTGTTTTCTTTTTCAAGATAAAGAAAAGTAAATATAAATTCAGGATTTAATAAATTTTACATGAACTATGAGACTTTGGAAATATTTTTTAAAGTGTCTGATATTTAAAATCACTTGAACCTCACATATTTGAACTTTGGTTTCAAGAAAAAAATTTTGATATCAATTAGATCGATTAGGGGAAATGTCTCTAATGTTGGCCTATGGATCTAAGATTGGGCCCATCGCTAAAAATCTGCTATTTATAAATTTTATCTAGATGAACGCGTTATTGGGACGTTACTAATGGATATTTTTGGTTGCTATTGAAAATTTAGTCGATTGCTGAATTTATGTATGGGCCCAAATTAGGGACACTTAGGCCGACATTACCTGCATTTCCCCTATGTCAATATTGCGCGTCCTTCTAACTGTTTTTTTTAATCAGTAAATTAGTAAAGACGTATGACAAGGTATAAATGATAATCGTAATTCGTAAATTACTAAATGTTCACTGCCCAAGTAACCATCAAGCCCGCTAACTACCCGATAATCACCCTTTTTGCGATATAGGGTTTCCGAACTTTATATCAGTCTTATAAAGCAAAAAGGTCAATTAACGGGCTTGTTGGTTACTTGGGTGGGTTTGTTTAAAAAAACCTTAGATTTCCACTTAAGATGTAATGAAGTAATAGACAATAATTCGCAATGGATTGTTTTGGGCATGCTTTTAGAGTTTGTTTTTTGTAAACTTTACTCCAGATTGTCAGAAGAAGAATTATCGAATTACGTTAGAACCGGGCTCTTAGGGCAAGACTGAGGTTATTTACCACGGCTTTAAGACATTACCCCTAATTCCATTCATCCGAATGTATTATAACTTCGAATTTTGATAAAATATATTCACTGGTAGAAGTTTTTCCTTCCCTATTAATAACATTTTTAAACTTGAAGAGTGTTTTGCTTATTTTCTGCATTGATTTGTTAATTTCCTTTCAAAATTCCAAAGAGTTCGATTTTTATATTTATATATATAACACTACACACATATTTATATATACAACACTACACACAAATTACTTGAAATTTTGTATTGTGTATATTTATCACAAAAATGAATTATCTATTTCTGTCAACTCTCCATAACTCGATATCGAGTTACAGAATTATCGACTCATAGAATAAACAAAATATTTTTTTGTATCGTCTATAATTTCAAGAACAATACCGGAATACTTAATTTACTAGAATATCTGGCCTTATTTACTCAAATTAATTCGACAAATAGTTCAAAGGTCCATTTATAGAAGTTCTGAGTAGCTAATTTATAATATCAGGTCAATAAACAGAAAAGACGCAATGCTCCTCAGAATTCCATAGAAACTCTCCTTTGAATTCTCTAAAAGTTATCACCGGAACATGATTACAATTCTCTTAAAATATATTTGGAATCGTCCTCGGAATTTAATTCCCACAGAATGTTCATCGGAACTACCTTGAAATGCTCCTCAGCAAGAATCCATTTTAATGGTTATCAGAATTGTCAATAAATTAATTTCAGAATGTCCTTTGAATTTTACTCCTTCCCTTAGAATTCTACTCACTTTGAAAGTTTTCTAGGAATTCACTTGCAGTGAAGTAACCAATTCTAAATATTTCTCATTAAAAATTATGTTGGCATTCAAGTCAGAACTCTCATGGAATTATTTCCCGAGTTCCTATGAAGTTTTTCTGGAATTATGTTAAGATTTAATTGTAGTCCTCCTTCCCGAAGTATTCTCTAAAAACTCCCATGAAATCATACTTCTGATTCTTTTTCTCCCTGAAACTTCTTAAAATTGTCCTCAGAATTCCTATTGAATTCTTTTTTTTTAATATCCTTGGAGTTCTCTTCAAAAATCCTTATGAATTAACTTCACAAATTCGTTTGAGTTGCCATTAAAATTTCTTTTGAATCCTATTCCGGGTTTACTTGGAATTTTACTCAGTACTATCTTGGTATGCAGGTTTTTCAAGAATCTTGAGTTCCTCAGGACTACCTTGATAGCAGATTGCACTTGATCCTTTCCTCACTGTTCTTCCCAGATTTCCCTTGGAATCCCGAGCAGGAACGAATATCTCGATAGCTTAAATTCGTATGGATGAGCCTGAACAAAAAATATTACCAAAAAAGATGTTCCCACAATACCATTCTAAAAAAAAACAATGCAAGCCTCTGAATTTTTAAAATTTATTTTGTTTGTGAAGATAAATCCCCTAGAGGATATATTAAGTTCAATGAGTGAAAAAAAAAATAACGAGGAAAATTCAATGTTTGCATGGTAAAATGTATTTTAATTATTCCCTGACTAATGATGAAATTACCTAAGAATGCCAGGTTTCTCCAGGAAAAATAAATTTGCCTGGGGAATCCCGGTTCGCCAAGATTTTCTTCCCGGTAGTGACACCCTGAATTAATGGAGTAGTTTTTCTTCCTCTTCTTCTTGTTTTTATTATTATTATTATTATCTTCTTCTTCCTGACATAAGACGGAATAATTGTTGGCAATTTGTGTCCAAAATGGTATAGCCTTATTTATCCTTCTCTTATTTGCTGGCTTGGCTAATAACCATTCACCACGGCCTCAGCATCCGCCCTGAGTATTTAATATAACCTGTTTAGTATACCTCATAAGTTCTGGTACAAATTAAAAGTATGCACCATTTCCTCGAATAACACCTGGCACATGTTCTGATGGGTCTTGGGAAACTCACCAGTTATCATTTTTTTTTTAATTTAATTTGATTTTAAGATCAACATCTCATAATTCAGAAGCTCTACCTTTGACATATCGAGTTATAGAATCAAAATAAAACTACATAGGTCATCGACCAAAGCAGACATCGACTTGTAGAAATATCGACTTATGGAAAGTACGATACATGAGAAAATGAAGGGACCGCGAAATCCATCGAGTTATAGAATATAGAGATGTGGAGAGTTGACTTAACTTCAACTTTGTCTCAGACGTCATTTCTATTCAAAGTGACTTTTCCATGATCTCCATGATTTCCAGATCTGTTGAACCGAAACGCCCTTTTTATATTTTGTGCGGGATTGAAAATGGCCGAATTTTTACTCAAATGTGAATGATTGACCATAAAAAAGAATTATGCAAGATTGCATGCAAATTGGAAATTTTTTTACTTGGCCTCGAATTGTTCGATTGGATTCTTTAATTTTGAAAAATATATCGGTTAGGGTAAACTGGCCTGCTCTGAAAGGCTGGCAAACGAAATGATGCATCAATGATTATAAGCAAGATGGAAACCTCTACTGAATACAAGTTTTCTAGACAAATATTGTGTATTTTTAATAATCCACCTAAAGGTTATCGCCAGAAGTATTACAGTATTATGATTGATCTATATAACAGGTATTTTATGGTATGTAGCAACATACTATATAGGAAAAAAAAGGCGTAATTTATGGAAGGCCCTTTTCATTATTGACTTCGAGTGGGACAAGAGTACGAATACCACCATTCTAGGTGGTCAAAAGGTTACGAATTTGGAAAATGTCGATTGAACCTGTTTTAATTTTTTGCTAGAGTTTAATAACATCAGATTTCTACAATTTTATGCTAATTTCTATCGCTTAAAACAACCAACTTTTAACAATTTAACAAAGAAAACAGATGAGTGCATACAAATAATATGTGCATAAAGATGTATTGCCAAGGTTTCATTAAGAATATGATAGATTTAGAAAGCGTTAAATAATTACAATAGACGATTGAGAAACATTTCATAAAATGCGCACACTTGCCCCACCAGTGCGGCAAAAGTACGCAGTCGGAACCCTCTTACTTAATCAGCAATTTAAGAATAATGATTTTGCAAGCTATCAATAAGGATTGTGGCCAAACAGTTATGGAATTGACTCACGGTTATAAACTAACTAAACGGATACTTTTTTTTTCGATCCAATCGCCTATTTTCGATTGGTAAATTATGAATTAAATCAAAATAATTACTTCGCTTTTTGACACAAAACGAACATATTGACAGCTCACTCCCATACAAATTATCGTCGAGAGGGCTAAGATGGTGATTTTTGTTAATGTAATCGCACTTATTTGAAATTGATTAAATTTTGGATCTCGGATGCTGATTGAGAAAATGAAATAGCCTCCATACCCCTAAAGAACGCAATGGGACCAGACTTCTTTTTCATCTGGGATATGAAAACGATGCACGATTTTTTTTTTAATTTAACAAAGTGCGTATTGGAACAAAACTTTGACAATGCCAAGCGTTATGGGAGAATTGGCACACTCCACCGAGAAATGTAAGATTCTCTAACAGATTTTCATTAAAAGTATACAGAATTTGTAATGATTCACCGCAGAAACAGATTCTGTAATGTGGTCTTTGGGTGGTTTTTTAAATAATTTTACAATTTTTATGTTAACTAAACTGTTGACAAACTTCATTGCATTTGGGCCAGAAAATCATCTTGTTAAGGTTTTATACGAAAATATTCATTATGGAAGATCTTACTTGTACGCTACAGCCCATTGTAATAAGTGACATTACATTTGTTGTACAAAAACATGCAGAGGATGTAAGAAATTTACTCTTACATTTGTTCATGCTGTTTATGTTGCGTGTAGCATAGATGTTACTGACATCCGTAATGGATATAATTATCCTAGTTCAAAAGTCTAGCGCGAAAGGTGCAATACTCGGGATTTTGTCAGCTTAGACACTTTGGAAATTCTCTTGAGTTCCCTGAACAGGCTTGAAAAGCTTTCAACTAACAATTAACAACTATTGATGTGAAGAAGATAAAAAACTAGTGTACCAAACTGCTTAACTTCACCCTGTTTGACGGTGCCAAACAACCTTTCCATAGCGATAAAGTACTGAGAGATGCACTCAACGAAAGATAAGAGTATTTCACATTTAATCAATGTCCCGCTCTCAGTGATTACGGCTGTTTATCGAAAACTCGCGAACTTTATACCAACGGTCGACCTTGAGTCATGTCACTAATATCGTCGAACATATCTTTCCAATAAACGACTGTTTCGGCACCTTCTTCTTCAAACCGGTTCCGTATTATCCACCGATTGCCGCTCCGATGGAGTCAGTCAACCGTCAGCATTTCTGTCAAATTGATTATCATTTAATTTGGCATAACATAATATCCGCGGAACGGAGAAAAGGTTGACATCATTTCTGCTTGCTTGCGTGTCGCCCTGAAATCTCCACCATATCCTGTTTCACTTCATAACGTTAAGTAGAATTCCGAAATTCCGCCTATTCCATTTTCAGTAAAATCATGTTTATGGATGTTAGCCAATTTGTGGGTCAACCACAATTAATTGCTTTGTTTGTGTTTTCTATCTTCTCTCTTGGAATGGGAGTTATGGAAGCGATCCGTTCTTAACCACTTGCACCGATCCGGGCCGCCGTTATTGGTTTCATAATATTTGCGCTTTGGAGTCGATCGTCTCCCATATGAATATGGATACGACATACCCGGCACAGGGTGGATTCCATCGGTTGTCGATGCCTGAAGGGGTTTTTTTTGGGCAGACACCTCCATGTTGTCGTCGTCGGCTAGACACGCACAAATAAACGATTTCAAGTAGATTCCGCCTTCTTTTCTTCCAATGGCTATTTCACGGAGAAAGAGGGTTGATCTTGTTCAATTTAATCAACGTCAATCGCACGTGACTTTGTGGCTGGGCGTGACAGACTTCGCGATAGGCTTGGGTACCCATTAGGGGGTCATCCCACATATTAGCAAATATTAGAAATTTAATTATAGATTTCGGACCTGCTGTCGACAGTTGATGAGATGGGAAATGCGTTTTCGGTCGATAGGAGAATTACGCATCCACCATATAAATCCAATCGATCGAAAAAAAAACGTTCCAACACTGCAACTGCTTTGATCCAGATTGAACGTATCCAATCAATCATTCTATCGTTTGTTGGTGATCACCAACCTTTTTTTTTATTATTTGGTTTGTGAATGTGTGGAACGCAACCCACAAATGACATTCCGATTTGCGTTTACGCTGAATCAATCTATGTTGAAAAGCTGAACCACGACCCCGTCAACGACGATTGCTTTTGGTATTTGTTCAACTGGGCGTGAGAAAAACGTAGCCAACAGGTTGTTTGCGAATCGACAAAAAATAAAACGGGTTTCAAGATTTGGGAGAGGTTTTAACGTTATCACCTTAAACGCTTCAAAGCAATGAGCTTCGAAACTCAGTGAACCGCATGACGAGTTGGACCACCCAGCAACTGTGCGTTCCTACCGCATACGAGTGGGCTAATTAGTACATTTTAAAATTCCCAGCAGAAAGCTTCTCCACCACCACGACATTGTGCGACAGCAATGACCGGATTCGTGACAACTTGAGTCACGTAGTACCGGAAACCAGAGAAGATAAGCAAATTTGTACGATTTAGACGAGTACTCGCTTTATGCAGATGTGCTGACCTACTGGTCATTTTTTCTTACTTTCGAAATTGAAACTTTTGCTTCATGCTTGGCATAATAACGACTCCAAAAAAAAAATAAAGCTGAAACATTTCAATTAGATGACGATACCGGACGCCCGAAAAAAAAAATAGAACGCAGTGACACCAATCAATTGACACGAACTTTTCAGTTACCCAAGCAAGCATTAAAAGCATAGACCTCAATTTCGTACATCGCTTAGCGGTTGAATAGAGCGGAATTGATTCCAACCAGGAGCACGCGCTTTTCAATTGAGATTGATTGTGATAATGGACGAAAGCAAATAAAATCGTCTAGTTTCAGTGCCCAGCAGAGCTCGGGCGTTGAACTTGTCGCTGACAATGAATAGATTGTCGCGAAACTGAAAAAAAGAAGTCAAATGTACGTACCGGAAAATTAAAATCCAGCTTTCTGCTCTCTTTCTACCTTCGTTTCTCGAGACCAGCCATTTTTTGCGATAGTTTGCCAAGCCGGATGAATTATGAGCGAATCCTGTATAATGCCGGTGTCTGAGTCTTGAGTCTGGGATTTTTTCCGTGAGGAAAGGATAAAAAGTCAACATTGCTGCAGGAAATGATTAATTGCAATTCCCATCGCCATTATCCGGAGAACGAAGGATCCACTGAAGCAAAGAAAATTTCTGGAATATGAAACCTTCTCCCAATTGAATCTTTACGATCTTAATTTTGTCTGAACTCTTCCTCGGTTGTTCATTGAGCGTTTTCTAAACCTTTACCATTTTTCAATTTGCTTCCGGTGCAATTCGAAGAAAACCCTTTTCAAGCCAACATTTGTTGTTCACTCTTCAATAGCTGTTTGAACGACTATCACTTCAATCTAACACTCATTCGTCAACATTGATTCAGTAGCTACAGCATCCATTCCGCCATATTCCCTCATGAAAAGCAGCCAAGATTGACGTCCACCGATAGTAGGTACGATTGCCATTGTAAATGTTTGTCCCACCCAATACCAGCGCATCAACGGAATTGAGTGATTAAAATCTTTTAATTTAAATGGCTCTCAGCTCGTATCGTCCATCTGCCATTGTCCCAATCCCACGGAACACATGTTCAAAGTCCAATAGGAATTAATGAAAACGACATCTGCCTGTGTCATAAAGGGACAGGGAATAATCTTCAATCTGTCTTCGTCACGTAAAGATCCAGGACTTGGGATCCAGCTGCGAGAAGGTGCCTTGTGGTTGCTTGCGACGTGGGATTCTTAAAGTCATTTGAGAATATTCGCCTTTTCTAGTATTATCATCCTAAAAGAAAACAAACAAATCAGTCTTTTCGTTTCCATCGAACTCCACCGCAACTAACAGAAAGTCCGCATTACAAAGAGAGAGCCAGTCACTCAGCAAACTATCATAACATATAATTCTTCCTAATTGATTTCAATTAATAAATTGGATTCCGCCCCTTCGAGCAGCGCTGGCAGCAGCCATAAATGGTGGAAGCCCATCGGCGAAGCAGGAAAAACAAAAGTGAATCGAACTTCGGTCGAATATGTGAGATTGCCAACGAAGCTAAAATCAATCAAATAAAATTAGTGGTGCTCAAGTGTTAGGATGTGTGTAGTGAAATCGTGCCAGCATGTCGGTGACAGTGAAATCACAACTTCCGGACGGGTTCGCTACGATTCGAACCCGTGGGCTGGCTCGAAGCAAAAATCGCATCGACCAACAGCACAACGTTCGAACACTCAAATCAGCCGGATCGGGTCCGCTGTTTGAAAACAACAACGACCTCTACTATAAAAGTGCCTCAACGAGTCTGATTTCTGTGCCACCACCGGTGCCTCCCCGGACCTCTTCGGAGCTGACGATTAACAGCACCTCCAAAGATGATCACCCGCTGGCCGTCGCCGGTTCCTATCGGGACGACGATGACATCTACTATACCTCCACGCTTACTTATGAAACCTTTAAGCCGCTTAAAAGCCCTACGCTTGCCTTGAAAAGTGACTCATCCAACTACATCAACCTCACGCAGTCAACGGATTACATCGATAGTTTGAATTATGACTTTTCACTGCCACCGCTGAAGAGTCCTCAGTACATCAACGAACTGAACCTGATGCGAACGCGAGCAACAGAGATGGGTGTGGCTGCGATTTATACCCGCTCGGAAAGTCCTACGTACAATAAGATCCGAGGTAGTTACCGATCGACAACCCCTGAATCGCTAGATAATGGATCCTCAAACTCATCCACCTACTCACACCCGACTCATGCGAATGGGAAAGCCAACGGATTTGGGTACGTGATACAGGACACGGATTTGGTAACGACTAAACCTCCCTTGAATGCCAAATCGTTGACGCTCCAGTATCGGAAATCCTTCAACCACTCCAACTCGCGAACGGAAATCATCTACGAAGAACCAAAGAAAATGCTTCTGAAGAATGGAAGCCACTCGAGCGATACGGACTCCGGATATGATGGTAACTACATGAAGATTCACAAGAATGCGAGTACGGAACTGTTGAGCTTGGATGTAAGTACGAATCACATAGCGAACCGACCGAACGGGTACATCCGGAGGTATGCTACGCTCGGGCATCCCTCGTCCAGGATGATGAATGGTGGTGGTGGGGTTGGAGTTGAAGATTACCACCACTTCAATGGTTCCGGTGGGGAGAGTAAATCTACGATTTCGCTAAACGAGCACGAGTTGGTGAAGATGAATCTGTTGGATTACAAAATCGGCTGTCAGTCAACTCTGCGGAGTAAGCCGGTTATTCCGTGGTACGAGTTGGCGATCAAGCGAGATCATCGGCAGAGCTGCCCCGTTGGTGATGAGGTAGGTTGAGAGATTTCTAAATGTAATAGCAAATTTACTTATTAGTATGAATATTAGAGTGGTTCAAAATATATGGTGAAAGGTTATGACCAGGCCATGAAAACTCATGGTTTTTCCAAGAGTAACCAGCTTCTAAAAATGATTGCAGTCAACTCTCCTTATCGTGATATTAACCAGCATTACTTATAGAATTAAACTTTTTTTTTGTTTTACCAGAATTTTAAGAATAATCCCGAATCATTCCATCTTCAGTAATATTTATCCATATGAGTTCGTAAAATGGTGCTAGAATCCATTTTTGTGCTGAGTAGTTAATTTCTTATATTAAGGCAATATGAACAAAAATATGCAATAGAACTGTCAATTATTGAAATTTAGTTAATCGCATGTAAGGTTCTGATTCTTGAAAAGTTTTGCCCATTTGCCCCAAGGTCGTCTAAAAAAAATGCTAGATGTGAATGTAGTTCAATATAATAAATATTCAATATAATAGAATCATTTCAATCTCATGAGATTTGATCTACCGCACAACAGGTAGTTAATTGATTACTTCTATGTGAGCATCTGGATCATTTCTGGATGTGGCACTATCACCCTAAGCGCTCAATAAATCCGGTTTGATAGATTTTGGTATAAGTTAAAGGTACGATCCATTTCCCCGAGAACATCAGCAACATGTTATGATGTGGTCAATGGGTCCTGGAAACTCAATATGACCAACAGTTGTCATGTATCCAAAGTTCCTCTGATTTTAACATCAAAATCACAGAATTCATAAACTCTGCCCTTGACATATCGTGTTTTAGAATCCAAACAGCACTGCATAGAACATCGACCAAAGGAGGCGTCGACTTGTGGAAATATCGACTTATGGAGATTACGCTACATGGAAAAAAGTGGAGAGTTTACTGTATTTCAAATCAAAATTCAAAGCGGCGCCGGTGGTGTAGTGGTAAACGTGATTACCTCTCACTCCAGCAGGTCTGGGTTCAATCCCAGTCGGCGCCACCGGGATGTTCTAAGGCACGGGGAAGTAAAGCCGTGGGTCCCCGGTTCATAAGTTGAGGGGTCGATAGGTAAGGTCCAGATGTGGGAGCTGCCTCCCTGGCGTCGGTAGCATTGGTGCTCAGCACGGAAAACAAGATCGACGGAAAACAAACCAAGTAAAAAAAAAAAATCAACATTCAAAGCTGTTCATGAAAATGCATAAGAGACTTTTAGAATGCTCATACCGATGTGCTTATTTGAGTAAAATTGCATTGCTAAAACATCATGAGAAATATTATGGCTTCGACCAGATTTCATCTGCGCAATTAAAAGTAAAATTACAATAGGGTAGAGAACTACTTCGGCCTAATCGCCCATTTTGGGCCTATCGAGCAGAAAACTTCAAATAAATCCATGATTTCAGAGTTAATAAGTCAATTATGCGTTTGGTACGATACTTTAGTTAATAAGCTACCGAACGAAGTCAATGAGAACGCGTGATATGAATGTTTGCACCCGTTATTCCCACAAACAAAAGAAGCGCTCCGACCGAATCAAGTTTTATCTTCATCGGATAGGCCGAAGTGAATTCATTGGCGTTTCATTGGCGTTTCAATACGTTAGGCCGAGTTTGGCGTCAAGAAGCAGTGTTAGACTTTTGACAATATCTCAACGATTGGTTTCTCTTTATCAAATCTTTTGGTACGTACGGAAAGGTAAATTAGCCATTAGTAATGATAACATTCCGCTAGATTAAGAAAGACTAAGTGTGGGTTGTGCTTAATAGGCCGGAAATGGGGTAGTTAACCCTATTAAGAATTCCGATAAAAATAATATCTGCCTACCAAAGGTGAATTGAAAAATATTTTGCGCCCATCAGCTAGACAGTTTGCTGTAGGTACCTATGCACAAACAATTTAACAACAGTCACCTCATGAATGCTCATTATTTGCTATTGAGCTCCTGTATAGACAAATACCTACAGTGGTGGCCTTTAATTAAATAGCACAATCGGCCGATTTTCATACAAACTAGCCAACTTTGGCATGTTGCAACTATGTTTTGTTATGATCAATTGAGCTGAAATTTTGACACAGAACTACAAATAGGCTGAATGTTGCGTGTACGTAATATCAAATTATTGGAAGCGCTTGCCGGAAATTGAAAACGGCCAACTAATTAGTACATTTATAATTCGGGATTTATATCCATGAAACTGATCGTAGAGCACCGCAATTTTTTCCAAAAGACGTGGAACTGTAATATAAAAAAGAATTTGGGGTCGTGACAAACATGGAGCCTTATAGCCATGAGACTGTCCTCCGAAAGATCCGGAATATCCGTAAAAGTGGTCAATCCACGAAACTGATTCTAGAGTTCTACGGTTTTTTTCTCGATAGCATTTGAAGCTGTGAATCAATAATTTTGGGTCATGACATAAACATGGACCCGTTCTCTGGTAGGTCCAGAACATCCGTAGAAGAGGTCAACCAATGAAACTGATCCTAGAACTCCGCAGTTTTTTTTTTTCAAAAGCATTAGGAACTGTGATATAAGAAAGAATTTGGGCTCATGCAATAAACATGTACCTGCATGGCCATGGGATCGTCGTCTGGAAGACCTGGAACATCCGTAAAATGGTCAATCCATAAAACTGTTCCATGAGTTTCACGATTTTTTCGAAATAATTGGGGGTCGTAACATAAACATGGACCCGATTGACCATGAAACCGTCTTCCGGAAGATCCGTAAAAGTGATTCATCGATGATACTGATTCTAGAACTTCGTGGTTTTCTCAAAAACACTTCAAACTGTGAAGTTTTCGAAAAAAAATCACGGTTTTTTTTTTCACATTTTCATGTATGAAACACTTTTACGAATGTTCCGGATTTTCCGAATGACGGTCTAATGGCCATGTTTATGTCACGACCCCAAATTCATTCTTATAACACAGTTCCTAATATTTTTTTGAAATAAACTGCGGATCAGTTTCATGGATTTACCACTTTTAATGATGTTCCAGATCTTCCAGAAGACGGTCTCATGTCCATTAGAGTGATGCAAAATTTGAAATTTTCGCTCCACAATACTTAAACGATTCCAAATCGGATCCTGACTAACCTCTCAAAATTTGAACCCATTTGGTGAGAAACTGAGATCGCACAAACCATTTGAAGTTTGTATGGGAATAACTATGGTAAAACCAAGATTTTTGTTCATGTCTATCTAACAATTCACCATATCGGTCTGCTTCAAAGCTTTCAACTGTACTTGTAGGAAATTTTCTCAGCTACAACTTTGCTGAAGACCACTTTTTGATTAAATGAAAGGATCGAAAGTAAGTTATCAATGGTTCAATGCGCTGATGTCTTATGATCATGCTCAATCAACTGCTCAGCAGGCAACATTGGTGTTTCTGGGGCGTTGAATAGGACACAAAAATCATGGCTACTATGTCACACTGCAAAATACAGTGTTGCCTACAGAGCAGCTGCTTGATCATGTCATAAGTTTATTAATCTCTTAAATAATTAATAACATTTTCCTGTCTAGTTTTACATAGAAATGATCTGCAGCAAAGTTGTAGCTGAGAAAATTTCCTATAAAAATGGCTATCGAACTGCAGCTTTATATGGAAAAAGACTAGAAGGCAATGAACAAAAAGTTGAGATTTCCCATAGTAATTTACATGCAAACTTCAAATGGCTTGTGCGAAGTCTGTTTCTAACCAAATGAGTTGTAAATTTGAGAGGCTAATCAGGACCCAATTTGAAACCATTTAAGCTCTGTGGAGCCCATCCAAGTCCATGTTTACGTCACGACCTATTTTTGTTTGCTTATATCACAGTTCCAAGAGATTAAAAATAACTGTTGAGCTCTAGAATCAGTTTCATGGATGAACCAATTTTACCGATGCTCCGAATCTTCCGAAGGACGGTTCCATAGCCATCCGGGTCCATGTTTATGTCACGACCCAAATTCTTTCTTATGTCACAGTTCCTAAAGTTTAAAATAAACCGCGGAGCTCTAGGATCAGTTTCGTGAAATTGACTAATTTTACGGATGTTCCGAATCTTCCGGAGGACCGTTCCGTTGTCTCCAGTATCCATATATAGGAACCATGACTGTATTCTGGCTAATTATGAACATTTGTGCCCATTAATCTAGTTGATGGATCTTAGGCCACTTGCAAAACCCATAAATACTTCTTTTAAACAAAACGTGTAACGACTCTTATCGCTTTTCAATAAAGTAGACGATCCTATTATTAATCTTTTAACAATCAAAATACACGTTTTTCGGAGGCATCTTATTCGGAGTGTTAACTTGTTATAGCACACTACTTACCAATTAGATGATAAGATATTGATAGTAAAATTTTAAATTATTTTGCTCTGGTTTTGATATTCTCCTCTACCCGGCATGTTAAAATTACCCTGTAAAAACATAATCCAAACATTTAAGTTCCGGAAACCGTCATAGGAGCTTCGAAAACTTCAGAAATGTATCGAAAATTTCAGAAACGTCCAAAATTTTATGGAATTTCCTGAATGACCCTCATGAGTAAGTTTCGCGAACTTCAGGGCAGTTTGATCAACTTGAGTAAAATCTCGATGAAGATCATTGAACTCCAGGGCAGTTCCAGTAACTTCAAGAAAATTGTCGGAACTTTATAGAATTTTCATGAACTTCAGAAAGCTTCAGCTATGTTTTAAGATCTTTGGAACACTTCTAAGTACTTCAGGGCAGCTCCTTGAATATCATTAACATTTTGGAAACATTGCAGATGTTCTAAGAATAAATTCCAGAAAACGTAGATATTTTAAAGAAGGTTACACGAACTTTGGGACCATCAGGAACTTTAGGGAAGTTCCACGAGAACTTGCATAAATTAGGATGACTTTCTGATAGTCCTGTAAACCTCTGGAAAATTATTGGGAACCTTCAAGATGATTTGAGTGAACTTCAAGGTCATTCCTAAAACATCAGAGAAGTTCCAACTAACTCAAGGTTATCCAGAGTAGTGCGGATGTACCGTATACGTGATAATGTTCCTGAAAAGGATAAAGTGAATACGGAGGTGTGTATCGGCATTCTTAGTAAATATGCACTCTTAGAAATAACTACTTTTACACGAGACGTAATCCATATTGGACGTAAATCATTTCAAACAATCAAACAAACATTTCATGTAAAATTAAGTTTTCTCAAACCGAAGCATAAGCAACTCGACGAAGAGTACGTTTGATTGAATTGATTTTCTCGTTTCTTTCAACTGATTCTTATGTCAAAAGGGCCGCTTACATGTGTCGGTCTCAGGGAACCGAAATTTACACGACTGTTTTTTGTAGTGTGTGTCTTTCCGTGGATTGTGGTCTTTCAGCAAGACGGGGCACCATTCCACACCTCAAACTGCAGGCAGAATTGTCTGAACACCTGCCGTTCTGACCGAAAGATATGTGGCCGCCATCCAGCCCCAATCTTAACCACTTGGATTAAGCAGTGTGGCACGTCATGAAGGCCACGGCCTGTGCCAAACGCCACTTCAGTAGAGCAAGCCTCAGACATTGACCCGCGCCTGGAGAGATATGGATCCGGACTAAATTATCAGAACCTGTCGAGCATGCTGGAAGTGTGTTGAGGCCGTAATTGCGGCAAATGGAAATAGATGATTAACATAGGTTGAATAAAAGTAACAACAAGTCATTTGCGATTGAAGATTTTTCACTGATGGATCACGCATTGATGGATCCACTGGCTTCGGCGTCTTCAATTAATACTCAACCACCTTTCGGAAACTAGCAGCAATCCACATCGCATTGGGGATGGTTTCCGACATGCTCATAGACCATTAATTCATCTTCTCGGATAGTCTCAGTTCGATTGAGGCTATTCGGTCGATGCAACAAGGTAGGCACTCATCTTATTTCCTTTCAAAGGTAAGGGAGCAGATGAGTTTTCTGGTCGAAAGATCATATATGATTACCTTTGTATGGGTCCCCTCACATTCCCAGGCAATGAGAAGGCAGACTCTCTCGCAAAGGTGGCGAGATTTATGATAGAAGAATTTCACATGATGAATTTTTCCCATTAGTACGTCAGAGTTCTCTTTTAAGTTGGCAATACACAATGGACAAGTAATTCTCTTAAGCGTTGGTTAAATCCTTGAGCCTACCACGGCTAATTGGTACCCAATACTAACCAAGAACCACTGCTATTTAAAATGTAAATTCAAACATTACTGATTTTTGGCTCCGCAAAGTGTCACACACGACTGAGCCTAGTAAATAAACGAACTAGTTAAAAAAACATAGGTTGAAGTTCTAACAAACATTGGAATAAATATAATTTTTTCAGTTCGAAAATTTTCAGGTTTTTTTGTTTTCACAGTGTTACATTATCACGCAAACGGTAGTTTAAGGTGATACTCTAAGGAAGCCTTAGCGTGAAACTTTAAAGGCACAAATGTCAGCTTCCACAAAACATACAAATTTGTAATTGCTACTCCTTGTTTGCTGTGCTACTACAACTACTACTACATACAAATTTGTATGTTTTGTGGAAGCTGACATTTGTGCCTTTGAAGTTTCACGCTAAAGCTTCCTTAGAGTATAACCTTAATGACCTTAAAGAGTAAGCTTCTTCACAGATTTCAGGAAAATTGCTAAAATTTCTGTGAAAATTAGAGACCATCAGGGCAGTTCCAATACTCCAGGGAGAGGTTGTGTAAGTTATGGGAAATTTTGAGATCTTCAGTATAGTTCAATGAATATCAGAACTTCCAATAAATGCAGAGATCTTTGGGCAGTTCAATTAATTTCAGGAAAACAGCGGAAACCTTACTAAAGTTTCGAAAATTCAAGGGATGTCCAGAGATATTTCACGAACATCATCAATAGATAAGTGAGAACTTCAGACCTAGACTTAGAGACCTTTGGGGCAGTCCTAATAACTTCACGAAAATATGAGAAACTTTAAAGGAGTTCCGAGAATTTCTGGAAAGTTTCTTGAACAGACTTCGGGAACATTGGGACAGTTTCCTGAACTTCTAGAAAAGCTCTGAATACTAGGAATATTCCTAGAACTTTCAGGAAGTCAAAAAAAAACTTCAGATATGTCCTGAGAGAACTAGAGGGAAATTGAAAAACAAAAACAAAAGTTCCAAGAAGCTCTTCAGAGATTTTCAGGGAAGTTCAGAGATCTCTAGGGCAGTTCCAAAAACTTCAGGGATATTCCGAGAGCTAAGGAATGTCCAGACTTTTGGGGAAGTTTAATGATCTGTAAGAGTAAGTTCCGAATTATTCAAGACAGTTTCAAGAATTTCAGAAATATTTTAGTATATTTCATACGTCAAATCCGTGGATTATGAACACCCCCATTCCCCTTGCAATAGAATTATGGGGCTCTGTCGGTAAAGGCGTAGCTATTAAGCAACACCATGCTGGACGTAGCTGGGTTCGATTCCTGGTCCGGTCTAGGATTTTTTCATGCCGAAAAACTCCTCGACATCCCTGTGCAGGGTAGGTCAATATAAAGCCAGTCCATAGCAAAACGGAATAAAGTCTGGAACGCGCAAAAATTGGTCAACTTCAAATTGGTGTATTTCTGTTAAAAATGCATTAAAAATCCTGAAATGCTGCATTTGGAAGTTGAATGTATATACAATGGTTAATATGATGGGTTTTCACCGTTTGGTCTCCAGTTTTCAAAATGATGTCCAAGCAAGAGGAGCGTGTCAAAATTTTGCTCGCGCTGCAAGAGAGTCCGAGGTTCTCACACGCCAAGTTGTCAAAATTGCTGGATGGGGCCAAATCGACCGTGACAAACGTTTTAAAAGTGTTCGGGAAGCGGCGGCAATCGTAATCCGGACGTGGCAGCGACGACGAAGAAGGTGGCGGTAAAATATAAGCGTAATCCTAACCTCTCCATTCGGGAAGTCGCTGGCAAGCTCAATGTCTCCCATACTACTGTGCAATGGGCCAAGAAACGAGCCGGGTTGTCGACGTTTAAAAAGGTAAAGGTGGCGAACCGATATTACAAACAAAACACGTCGGCAAATCAGCGGTCCCGAAAGCTGTATACGAATCTGCTCGCAAAGTTCGACTATGTCGTCATGGACGACGAAACTTATGTGAAGGCGGATTTAAAGCAGCTTCCGGGACAGGAGTTTTATACCGCATCAGGAAAAGGGAAGGTGGCTGAAATTTTCAAAACCATCAAACTATCGAAGTTCCCGAAAAATATCTCGTCTGACAGGCACGTGTGGTTCAAAAAGCGGCAATTTCATTACTACGGGAACCATCAATCAAGAAATCTACGTCCAGGAGTGCCTGGGAAAGCGGCTGCTACCATTCATAAAGCAACATAACACTATGGGAAAAAGGCAATCGAGTGGTACGATGCGAATAACGTGGATGTGGCACCCAAACATCACAACCCTCCCAACAGCCCAGAACTCCACCCTATCGAACGGTATTGGGCCTCGGTCGAATGGAATCTCAAAAAAACTAATATATCCATGGAAAACGAGCAGCAGTTTAAATCTAGCTGACGTTTGGCAGTGAATAAGGTCGATGAGACCACTGTGCAAAATTTAATGGAAGGGTTTAATCGGAAGGCATGGCAGTTTGGATTTGGCAAACCAAAAGAATAAACGAACATTTTTTTCCTGTAAATATATGAATTGAACTACCAAAGCAAAATAAGAAGATTTTTGTGATATGAAAGAAACGATTTTTTGTCGACCAATTTTTGCGCGTTCCAGTCTTTAGTTGTTCTCAGAATTTCGTGAACATTTGTTGTTTTGTTCACTATCGCCAAATATTAGACTCGTGTTTTGTTTTCATTAAGTTGACCATTCCCATGTTAGGGTGGTCCAAACAAAATTACATTACAGCGAACCACATTATTTTAATTGATGTCTTCGCCAGTTAGTCGTCTGTAACTTTGTTTGTTCTAAAGTAGACCCACATGGAATATTTCATTTATTTATTTATTTAATACAAGTATTAAGCGTAGTACAAATAACCACATGTGTTCTCAAAGCTCGTACTACACTGAGAGATGATCAGTTCCGTCTCGAAAATAATTGTTTACATTGATTTTTAAAGTATACGTATGAGGCAGCTTGTTTGCAATTCATAGGTAGTTCATTCCATAATTTCGCAGCACGTTGATGAAAAGAGCATCTGTAGATCTCTGTACGACATCTAGCGAGTGTTAAATTTCTTGAGCGAGATGACCTCAAAAATGAAAAGAAATTATGCAAATAAACAGGACCTTCATTCAGAATTTTGTAAGTTTGGGTACATACTCTCAGCTTCACGTAATTTTCATAAGTGCAACCTAAAATCCCCTTGTGATTGATGCCAATATGTTCAAAGCGAGGAATTTTATAAACATATCTTGTAACAGCATTAAATGCAAGCTGTAATTTTCGAGTATTATTGGAGGATGTATAGATGTATATAGAACATCAGCATAGTTAAATAGCGGAACTAGAAGACTTTGAGCTAATTTCAAACGAATATGTTTAGGAGTACAGTCTCTCAACAGCACTAATGAATGCAGACCAAAAAATACTTTTTTTGAAACACTGTTTACTTGTACAGTCCAGTTCAGATGCGAGTCCATTATTATTCCCAAATTCTTAACAACATCTGAATATGCTATTGCGGTATCACCTATCATAATGCAAGATGCATCTGAAATGTTTACTGATCTATTTTTAAATAGGATTGCTTGAGTTTTGTTTGCATTTAATTGTAAGCCGTTTGTTACATTCCATTCACAAATTTTTGAAATATCCGAATTAACACAACGTACGATATTTTGTAAATTTTCGACTTTACCAGAGAGGTATAACTGAACATCATCAGCATAGAGATGGTAAACACAATAATTTAAAATACTTGGAAGGTCATTGATGAACATGGAAAATAACAGTGGACCTAGAACAGATCCACACCACTTGTTACATTCAAAAGTTCCGATTTTGTATTATTAAATTCAACATACTGCGTTCGTCCCGTAAGATATGAGGAAAGTAAGTTTACAGAAATTGTATCGAGATAGAAAAAACTACGTAGCTTCCGACATAAAAATTTATGATTGATAGAATCGAAAGCTTTACTAAAATCCAAAAGAACTAGAACTGTTAGATTACGTTTGTCAAGCGCAGTTTTTATATCGTTTTCTATTTTAATCAAAGCTGTTGTAGTACTGCAATGTTTACGATAACCAGATTGTAAAGGACATAGTAACGTATTATGAATCAGATAATCGTTTAATTGTTTAGTCAGAAGACTTTCAAAAATTTTGGAAATAGCAGGTAGGATGCTAATCGGTCTGTAGTCCTTGTTGTTCATTGGATTATCAATTTTGCCAATAGGTACAACACGTGCTATCTTCCAAAGCTGTGGAAATGTTGAAGTTGTTATAATGTGATTGTATAAGTTCGTTATGGTAGGAAGAATGACAACAAGAGTTTTTTTTCAAAACGCTGAGTGGTAACTGGTCAAAGCCAATATAATCACTGGACGCGGAATTGAATTCGGTCAGGACTTCTTCATTCGTTACATTCCTAAATGAAAAAGAAGATGACGAGGACCTACCAGCCACAGATTGTTCATCAAAAGTAATAGGAGCTTGATTTGACATAAAGAACTGATTCAATGATTCGGCAGTGATGTTACACACATCACCACCACCTGCTCTACTTTGAGTTTTTGAAAGTCCCAAACGTTTTATATTCTCCCAAAGTTTATTGGAAGAAAGAGAAGGGTTAAGGAGCCGAGAGAAGTAAGTGTACTTAGATTGTTTCACTACACGGTTTGACCTATTTCGCAACCTTGCAAAAGCATTCCAT
Source organism: Ochlerotatus camptorhynchus (assembly GCF_037179485.1). NCBI lineage: Eukaryota > Metazoa > Arthropoda > Insecta > Diptera > Culicidae > Ochlerotatus > Ochlerotatus camptorhynchus. The sequence continues at coordinate 2,694,021 of NW_027040536.1, forward strand.
TTAGCTGCCCTGGTTTTATCTGTTTTCCATTTATCATAAGCTTCAGATCGTTTTTGGAAGAGATTTTTGATGTATGGATTAATCCATGGAGCACTAGGATCAACAGTAGTTTTCATTTTCAACGGGGCATGATCATCAATGACAGAATAAAGCTTATCGTTTAAAATTTGTAATTTTCCATCAACTGAGTTGCAATAATAAATAGCATCAAAATTGTACCTTTGCAAGTCAGCTATTAAACTATTGGTGTTTATCTTGTGATATTCTCTTGTCCAATACACAGCTGGAGGTTGATGAGGTACCTTAACTCTGTAATCGAAGCAGATCAAATCATGATCGCTAACACCTCTATAGAAGATTGAAAGATGTTGCTAACGCTAAACGTACAATTTCCAAGTGCATAATCAATAAAAGATGAACTGCAGCCTGATTTATGACAAGTGGGGGAAAGAGGTAAAATTTTAACAGAAAGCGATTTGACCATATCGATTAACTTGTTTGTAACAGGTGAAGAAGTGTCACACAAATTTATATTGAAATCGCCCATCAATATGAAATGAGATTCAGTAGCACTGATTTCCAGCGCAAGTTCGAAAATACTGTTAAGTTTAGAAACCCTTACATCTGGAGGTCTGTAGACAATGCCACACACAAGCTTTGAATGAACTAATTTAACAAAAAGGTAATCAATTTCATCACCAGCATCAGACTTAGCAAGAACCTTATACTTTGCTTTACTGTTTAGATAGAAAGCAACTCCTCCGCCTCGCTTCTTATTGTCTAAAAGTCGATCAGAACGAACAATTTTGTAGCCATCTAACTGTGGTTTAAGTTGCTGAATGAAATTACGTTAAGTTTAGCTGCTAATACCTACTAACCTGCAAGATACACCCCATTAAAGATAGTATTAAAAAAGTTTAAATTCGGATGTAAATCCTTTAAGCGAACGAAGAGATAGCGATTTGTTTTCTTTAACTAAAATGTGCATTTTTAGAGCACAACTTTGTCGAACATTTAAAAAATTTGAAAATTCAAACCATAACTATGGTAAAACAAAAACAGTTTTAAGGGGTGTTACCGTTTGTACTCTTTGTTCGCCCTTTAGCTTTGTCCAGTTGAGAGATAGAAAACTGTCGTGCTGAACAAAGTTTCTTAAAATGACTTCATCTTCAATGTTTCCATCAATTTTAACAAGACACAAATAAGTTATTTTTTATCTTAGTGTATGCTCCCCTTAAGCAAAAAATTTCTGCACTCAAATAAGAGAAGATGTTTCGTCCCAAACTTTGCATGGACTAAGGATACTCGCCAACCGTCTCTCTTTCCTTATCTTGCTACGTGGAATAAGGACAGCCACTAAAGATTGTATGATGCTCTGGGTTTCAAACACAAACCATCAGTATGCCAAATTCTAAAACCATTTAACAATCAATGTTGCATGCAATATTTATTTCAAATAGGGGAAATTGATGTAATGTCGGCCTAAAACCCCCATAATTTGGGCCAATACATAAATTCAGCAGTCGACTAAATTTTCAATAGCGACCAAAATATCCATTAGTACCGTCCCAATGACGGATTCATCTAGATAAAATTGATAAATAGCAGATTTTTAACGATGGGCCCAATCTTAGAGCCATAGGCCAACATTAGAGCCATTTTCCCTAGCAGTCCCACTTCCACATTCACCAAGTTTTCAATCGCCAAATCAACCAATAAAACATTTAACAACAAATCGTACCAACATGTGTGTGGTCTGCGCTTTTAACAAATCCCACAGCTTTAAACATCCCTCAATTTCGGTTGAGTGCATTCAAATAAAGATTTGGAATCACCAACCGACCGACCGACCGACCGAGTGTGGCAACTGGTTCCGAACGCAGTCACAGTCTATTGTCATTATTCAATTATGTTCCTCTTCTTTATCTTGCTTCCACTTGACGAATGGCTTGATTCATTCTCATCTCCTCTGGGCTTGCGATGACTTGGACATATTGTTGCAACCGTACCAAATTACGACACTGGTGTGCCGTTTTAACAGTAATCTGACATTTGAATATTTTTTACCTAAACTGTCGAGCCGTAGGAAACTTTCACAGAGTAAGTGACCGAGGGGGGATCAGCATCTTTTGTAATCAATGACCGTTGCGTCACCTTTTCGCCGGTTGACGCGCCAGTCCTCTTGGCAATTGCCAATTATATCAAGGGAGTGTAGTAACAGAAAAAATGGAAGTAACTAGATAAGAGAATTTGCTGAAGCCGGTGTGGTAGAAATTAACATCTATGCAAAGTGACCCACTGGTGGAGGGTCTCCGTCTTACGACGACGACGACGACGACGAAGGATGCAAACATGCAGTTTGTAGTTTCATAATTAAAAGCGAAATTGTTGCACGCACTTGCAACTGCCTCGTTGGCTCGTAATTGAAATGAGCTTGTGCCTTTAGGATAGATAAGTGTCCCCTGCGTGCCAAAGTCAGGCGGCAGCTGCTCGAGAAATGATAATGACAGATATTAGATATCGCATTGCGTGTTCTAGGCTGTCGATTGGTATTAGCGATCGTTTGTTGACGATGTTGTTGGGTCCATAAATGGCATTCGATTTTGTGTGTTTATGAGTTATTGCTTCATTTCCAATAATTGCTATGAGTGATGCCGATATGGGATTTAAATCAATAATCGTGATCCTATGATTTTGACTTCAAAGTCCTACACATGTGTTAGGTCACCCATTGCACAGTCGTCGTTTGAATTCTAAACGACATTTCAAAGTTCACCCTTCGATCGACACCATCACTATTGATCACCGTTGAAACTCCCACTCTCTTGGGTGTCGGACTTTGCTACAAATTTCGACAAAACCTTCATCTCGATCGAGCGTGGGCCAACAAAGGGCTACTCCGATGTTACGCTGTATAGTCTCATTTGCCTGAAAAAGCGATCAACTGTTGTGTTTTCTCGCTTTCATACAACGTGACTGGACGACCTCTCTTCGATTCCATTCATGATGCAGCCCACCCAAAGTTGTCGTGATTTAAATGCATACGTACACGAAGTGTCGGTCGTCTCACGATATTTATGACTTTGTCGCGGATCTTATCTCCACCAACGAATGCTAGACGTCATCATCTTCAGCTGCAAGTTCCTACTCGATTCCTACACAAAAACCAAGCGGATAATTGATAATGTGACAATTTAAGATGCAGCAAATCATCCCACCTATTGCCAACATCCGACGAGAAGAAGTTGAACTCTTGATTTCACAGAACCGCCAGTTGCACCAATTAAATACCAACCATTCCTGCACTTTTGATTTTAATGCTTGTTTGGATCCCGCAGAAGGTATCAGATCGCAAGCCATAGAGCTGCACTTTTGCAACCCCGCAATCCAGAAATAGATCGCCGCGCCGCCGTTGCGTATATCGTAATACTTCGTTTCACTACTGGTGCGTTGAATCTAAATGGCATTTCAATCAACCCACCTTCGGACTCGCCCCAAGCGTTTGTGAGCTGCGAGCGAAACTGCATTAGTTAAGTAGCGTGACTTTGGGATCTCTCGAATGCCAGCTGCCGGCGGCCTTCCTTTGCACGTATTCTCGGGCAACCACTTCGGGACTGCATCGGGAGAAGTCATTTGCGATATTTTGTGACGTTTATGCTAAAGGTGCGTGCGTTTCGTTAGCCAACAGGTGGGAACGCTTTACCCCTAGGAATACGTGATTCAATCGAACGTCTTTCGATTACTGCACTCGCCGGCATCAAGCAGATGATAGAGAGTGAGAGATCTTAATGAGGCATTAAAATGAGACTGGAAAATGTTCCGTTATTTATGGCAGCATGAAAGGCGATTTGTGTCTTTAATTGTGGCCATTAAGGGTTTCACACCTCGTGGGGTCCACAATGGATTAAGGGGGGTCATTATCGTGCTGATGGTTGGCTGTTCGGTTGGCCGCTGATGGAAATTCCGAGTGCTAAAAGCAGAAGTGGGTTATAATATTTATCACATCTTTTGAATCAGGTTTGAACGTAAAATCAATGCTTTGGAGTTAACTGAATGGCATGTTTGCGCATTTTGGCTCATAATCACTCCTATCACGGCCTATATTTTAGTTTCTTTGATTTTGATGTATTTTCAAACGTTAAAATGGTTTACACCTCGAACTTGAAAAACAAAGTGATAAAGCAGGAAGACGATTGATCTCGTGGTCTCGGATTTATGTGCGAGGCGTTAGGCTGATAAGCATATACATATTAGGCATATTAATATGAATAAAGAATAAAGAATAGCCTTTGGAAAAACATGCCTATTTAGTTCTGCGATTCAGGTCTACTCAGCTAAATTTCTTAACCATTGGCATTGTTTTATTGAGATTGCAGAATTAGTTCCATCTTAATCTTCCCTACTTGACCAAAATCGAGCATTCATTGAGTTGAAAAGAATTCCTCTATGTCTTCCAGTAACATTCAAAAACGATAAATAAACATGATCAGCTTATCATTTCAAGCATTCTTCCAGAGGGGGGACAGTCATATAAAATTAAATAAAAACGATAAAACACCCAAGAAGCTGCTTGGGTCTCTGTTCGGGACGAAGGGTTTCCTACTTAGGGTTGTCATAAATCTTGCTTGGCCCATTGAAACAAGAAACATCTGGCGACGGCAACATCAACGTTAGGTCCAACGACTACAACATGACTTGTTTCCAAATAAAACGAAATCAACATTGGCCATATGTTTTTCGCCCTCCACATCGCACCATCGTCGTCGTCGTCGTTGTCGTCTGTTTCTCCCGCACATGATGGATGTAATACGATAATTAGCCAACTTGCTGGCATCACTCCTCAGGAAGAGGAGAACGAGAACGGTGGTACACTTTCTGACACTTTCGATTTGACCTCCGCCGGGTGACCTTCTCCCTTTTCCAGCACTTCCCCGGAGGCAAGGTTGAGTTGCAAGACGGTCGTAAATTTGAATCTCTTCCTCTTTGGTTAATGAAGGTAATTTATGCTCATCTTTCGGTTTGGGCTGATTGTTAGGTGAACGAAACGTTTACGACTGATGAGTGCCTAAATACCGCATTAATACTCACCTTAATGCACTTCATTATGACTGCATTTCGGCAGTTAATCGGTGGTGCAAATCAACATAACAAGCCAGTGTCGACGACTTCTTGACGGGTTGATTTATGAAGTCTGTGCAGTGTTATGTGCGAAACGTCGCTGTGATTCAGTGGATGGGCAATTAATCAGGTGGTCCCGGATATCTTGTTTCATTGCTGTCAATTTCCTTGAAAGCAATTTGAAAATGATGGGATCACCAATCAATACTGTAGGCATACACTGTGGTTTCTGCGACAGGAGACTTCAACCAGGGGGGTAGACAGTCAATCTACAATTCCAAATAGATCGAAATCGTTGGCAATCAAAAGAGACAGAGATCTTGCATCAGAGATCAGAGAGCGATCTAAGAAAATCAACATCTTGGCAGCGGCGTAAGATATGCCTTTCTGGTTTAGCCGTTAAACACCCCATAAAAGTACAGTTTCACCATTTCACATGAATAAAAAATGTTCCCAGTCAATACGAGCCCCGCAGGCTGCCACGAACTATTTTAACATTCTAGCTAGAGTCCCTCGTAAGCCGATCGCTTTGTTTTTATTTTCGTCGAACCCCGTGTACGCTCATTCAGTGGATTGAAATTATTTGACTTTTAAATGTTTTTGTTTAACTTGATGCGAGCGCCTTCTCACAGTGAGTGTAATTGATACGATGACTTTCGGAGCACTCTCAACGCGAGACATTTCCAGTCTAGTCGGGCAACCTACAGCCAGCGGGGAAGCAATTAGCATTTTACCCTTCGGATCAAAAGCAAATTGTGATTTTAATTTCAAATCCATGCCTCAAGTGAACATGGGGAAAAAAACATGCTGGATTTTTTTACGACTTTGAGCCAACTCTTTCGTCGTTCGTCAGCTGTGCCGGATCAAGGAGGTCTCTGACTTTGGTGTGTTGTTGGAGTCAGGCGGTAAATGCTGTTACTTTTGAGGGAAGGGGAACGAGCTGATTGCTGATCGGGTAGGAACCATACTGTACTCACATCACAAGGCGGATGCTGAGGAAGCCTTTCTTCCGTCTCAGTTCCAGGTGCAGCCAAACTCTTACACTAATTATGCTTCCGTTCATTGATTTTTCCCTCACTGGTTGGTAATAGCTGCGGCATTTAAGGGAATCGTTGTGTGGGATAACTTGTGTTTGCGATGCTTGCGCGGTTCATGTTCATGTTTCTATGCTCGTCATTATGCCCGGAGAAACAAGACACGTTGAGTTAAGTAGCAATTATAGATGTGTTTATAGGTTATAATTTAATTACGGGTCGTTTCCACTTCCGCAAAGGCCGAAGAAGTGGGTTCACACAATTTTGCTTGCGAGAGAGGAATCGACGGCTTAGGGTGAGCATAGGAATAGAAGCACATTTTTGCTGGTTCTGAATGGGTTGACTTAGAGCACCCGCACCAATGCGTTTCTATTCGGGCTGGTAGTTTGACAACTTTAGCCATTGCTATTTTAGTTAGCAACTTGTTAACGCACCGGTCGATGCTATCACGATTGTGAATTCGCACCGATAGTTGCTAAACTTATCGTCGAAGTTCGAACTGAAATTGATCACAGAGATTCGTGATTGTTTTTTTCGATAATATTGATATACCTAACCACGAAGACTGAAGATTGAAGGTTAAGATCCAACTACAGACCCAGGTACTCAAGAAACGGTCCTCCGGAAGATCCGAATAGCCCAGCGATTTTTATTTAAATCACTTGTTGTGATGCTTCATGAATGAATTTGAATCTGGCACCAGCATGCGCACACTGGTGGTCACGAAACTGTCCTCTGGGAGATCCGGAACATCCATAAAAGTGGTCAATTCGTAAAAATTATCGAAATATCGATCTTCGTGTGCTCATCTTATAAAAGTTGCACACCAAAAGGCATAAACGCATTTTCGGATGCCCATCTGGATTACTAGATTACATATTTTAGCTTGTGAATGTATCAAAAAATGTTGAAGAAGTTCTGATTGATAGAAATGTGGGGAAGTTAAAAGATCTTCAGGGCAATCTAAAAGTTTTCAGGAAAATTTCCTTCCGTGAAGATCAAGAGCTTTAGAGCAGTTCCATTATATTCAGGAAAATTTAAGCTTAAAGACCTATGAGTAAGTTACGTGAACTTCGGGTAAGTTCTCAAAATGTTAGGGCAGTTCCATGAATATCAGGAAAACTGTGATAACTTGAGGCGTCCCTTTAGGTCCGTTTCGAGAACTTTATGGCAGTTCCATTTATTTCAGTAAAATATAGGAAACCATCAAGAAGTGCCGAAAATTTAAGGATAGTAAAAAAATTCAGAGAATGAACTTAAAAACATTAAGAAAGCTACACAGCAAATCCATGTTTAAAGGGAAATTTAAAAATCTTCTGGGCAGTTCCATTAATTTCTGAACAATTTCAGGAACATTATCAGGAAAACATAAAGGAAGTTCCGTAACCTTCAGAAAACAATTCAGAAACAGTTCTTCAGGAGAGTCTGAGGAATGAAAAGAAGTACTGAGAATTTCAGGAAGTTTCATATGCAAACTGCGGGAACAAACGGAAAGTTCCGTAAAATTTCTGGATTTTTTTTGTGAACTTCAGGATTTTTAAATTGGTTCTAAAAGCTTCAGGAAACTGCAGGAAATTTTAAGAAAATTTGAGAAGTTCAGGGATATCCGCAGAACTTTAGGGAAGTCAACATGATTTTAAAGATGTGGAGATAACTTGAGGAAAATTGACATTTTAAAGAACTTCCAAGTACCTCAAAGAAGTTAAACTAGAGAGCTTTAGGAAATTTCAAAGATATTAACGGCACTTCCAATAACTTCATAACTTTGAGAAATTCGGGAATTTCAGGGAAGTTCGGAGATTTGTATGCGTAAGCTCCGATAAATTCCGATCAATTCAATAAAAATCAGAAATTTTTTGACAGTTCTTATTAGTTCGGGCTAGTACCAAGAACTTCAAAAGAATTGAAAGTACTTCAGGAATGGAAAAAAAAAATAAGTAACTAAACTAATTTAAAAAAAATAAAAAAGCTTCATCAAACTTTCAAGACCTTCATATAAATTTCAGAAACATAAGAGATTATGAGCATCAGAAAAATGTGAAATCAGTTTAAGGAAGTTCCATGGTATTCAATGCAGTTTAAAGAACTGCAAAAAAAAATGCAGGAACTTCAGCGACGATCAGATGACGTTCAACAAAATCGATCTTTTAAAATGTTCAAACATCTTCAAAAACGTCTAAAGACCTTCAGAGAAGGTATAGATTTATTGGTAGTTTCATTTTATTTTAGGAAGTTCCCGGAACTTCGTAGATGATTAGAGCTCTTCATATCAGTTTCATTTTTTTTAAGGAAAATTGCAGGATAGTTCAAGGGATTCAAAGGAATTATGGAATATTTCAATAATTTCATGAATTTTGCGATGCTTCATAAACAATGCGAGGTCTTCAGAAAATTCAATAAATATGATTAAAATTGCCGGAAAAAAGAAAACTTAATGAACTTCAGGAAAAAATCAAAACCTCAGGGAAGTCCGAATAAAACTAGCATTTTCACGCGAATTAACTACTTTTGTGGATGTTCAAAATCTTTCAGAGAACCACACCGCTACCTGATTGCATATGCTAGTCCTAGAGCCTAATTCATGCATGTAGCTTCAGAATAAGTTAATGGTGAAGCTCTTGAATCTTTTTTATCACTTCTACACATGGTCCGGACCTCCCGAGTTGTGGCCAGCAGAGTTCGCATGCTGGTCCCAGATCCAAATTCATTGATTTAGCATCAAAATAAGTGATTTTACGAAATACGGAGCTCTAGGATCTTTCTACAAATTGGCCCCCTTTACGGATGTTCCGGATCTTTTGAAGGACCGTTCCATGGCCACCAGGAGTGCACATACTGGTTTCAAATCCAAATTCATTCATGCAGAATAGCAACAAGTTGATTAAATAATCTTGATCCTTTTTTACTAATTTTCCAAATTTATTTATATACCACAATGTTCAAAGGAAAAACAAAACAAATATTTCATAGATAGCAACACTTGGGCCGGTTGCTATCGCGTTGCTATATTTGTCAACCGGCTGTTCACCGAGAGGCAGATTGTTATTTCCCGCACTTGAATAGCAACCCCCAGTGCCGTTACTGCGTTATGGTGGAGGTTGCTAAAATAGTTTTAGTAACGCATTGGTGCGGGTGCTCTTAGGGAGCCGTTGATAATTGTTTAGAAGTATAGTAATAATTACACAATGTCGAGAATTTTAGGTAATCACCCCAGCAGGCCTGGGTTCAAATCCCAGTCGTCACCGCCGGGAAGATCTGAAGCATAACCTCTCTGATCACGCCTTCCTTCGGGGGAAGTAAAGCCGTTGGTCCCCTTTTCCTGAGTTGATGGGTCGATAGATAGGTCCAGATGTGGGAGCTGCCTCCCTGGCGTCGGTAGCATTGGTGCTCAGCACGGAAAACAAGATCGACGGAAAACAAATCAAGGAAAAAATGTAAATGAAATGTAAAATTCGAGTTAGTTCTCCGGTAAAAAAAAATTTTACTTAAAAGAAAGTAAATCTACGTGTGTGTAATTAAACCACTTCAATAGTATGAGTACTAGCAAAACTGAATAGTTACCCATGAATTTGTCGCAAAATAGTAAAAATCTGAAAATCATAAAGCGATCATATGACCATAATCTAGAACTTTTTCTAAATCCTACCAGGCTGCGTATTTTTTTTCCGACGTGCGTGATGTCATTAAATATGCCGTAGATAAATTCATCCGCTCGTGAGATCTTCACAGAAAATAGCCATACTATCTGGCTAAATGAGTGTTGCTTTTTTCAAGCAAGCCAGTCTGCATTAAAGCTTGAGTCATTTAATATCTGGACGCTTAAAAACGGGTGTATCTCGGAACCATCTTAATGAAATAAAAATGAAAAGGAAAAATAGCGATTTAATTTTGCTGAAATCTTGAACTTTTCTTCGAATACCACTCATCATATTTTGAACACTCTGTTGGCTAACCTGAGCGGCCGTTTTGTTCCACCTTCATCTTCATCTCTGTCGCATCCCGAGTCGCCTTTCCACTCTTCTTCAACTTCTTCAACTTGACAATTGCCCAATATTTCTCAATTGAGCAGAATTGAGGGCACACAGACTCGATACGGTTAGAACAAAACAGAATAGACGAAAACCTGAAAGAATTCTAAGAAATCCCTCTACTGGTTGAAAGTGAAAAATCTGAAAGGTATTGATTTAGAATCAGCAAATGAGCCGAGTTTCGCTCAGTGATCTAAATCGTTTGTAATCAGGTAATCAGTATTTATTTTCATCGTTTCCCATTTGCCAGAGAGATGGCCTCGATCGCGTGAGGCATGTTCCTCGGTTTTTACGGTTAGGTGCCTACGAATAATGCATTATGATTTTCTTATTATTCGTTAAGAAAATAAATGTCACGATTGAACATGCAAGCTTGGCACTTGACGGGTTAGTTTTTGATGTGATGTTAAGAGTGTCTTTAACACGGTCATGAGGGTGGTGGATGAAGACTGACGGTGGTTACGGTGGGTCATGTTTAATTATATGGTTTAGTGGTTTTTATTTGGTAGTTTGAAGCATAATCGAGGCGGTCCGGTGAAATATGAAGGAGAAAAAAGTCGTTTTAAAACGCAATAGAGCTAAAGATGTGAAATAGTTATACGCTGGTAAGAGCATTGCGTCAGTCGTAGTTTACTTTGTGAAGTAAGGGGACGGAAGCCCAAAAAAAAACAAAATGTGAAAGTCTTATGGATTTTGTTCCCGTTTTACGTAAGGCATAAGCGATTTTTTGTAGCTTTTTGGCTCCAGTTTTAAAAGATCATCGGTTGTAAAGGTTTATTCTTGTGTAAAGGGCACCGCCGCACAGTGTTGCTTTTTGCCGTTTTCGTGCGCTTTTTTAATAGCTTCTCAAACATACAATTGTAGGATGCCTAAAAATTAGATATACTAAAAAACATGATTTAAAGGGTTCTTTCACAAAAAATGATACATATCTCGCAATTTATAAGGGCTAGTAATTTTGAGTGTTCAGCAAAGTTGCTTAAAATAACATTTGCTACAACTTTATTGAAGGCGTTAAGTCTCAATCTGAATCAGATAAAAAAGTATTTTTTTTTTATCTCACTTTGAGGTGGATTAATCACCAAACCGTCTACATCAAAAGAAGCGGATTAACATATGCAAAAACATCTTTGAACAAACTATACCCCTAAAATCAATGTTTGAGAAGCTATTAAAAAACTACAAGGGACAGCCCTTGTACGCAATGGTGACGTAGGACTACGTGGTCTTATATAATAAATCTTATTTGTTAACTGCAGCAGGAGCTTGTGGTTTGTGTAGGAATAGGAATTTAAGCGGGATTCTCTCTGTTTACACACTTTAGTATGACGTGCTTGACATAGATGGCGCACAGCAACTCACGAAGAGCTACTGATTCCGATCAACGGCGGTGTGGCTTGTTCCTCCTTCTATGGATGCTCATGTGGGCTGCAGCTCGCTGGTTGAAGGCAGCCTTTCGCTGTGTACTGGAGAACAATGCTCAACGCCACTCGCTGAAAGCACTGCTGCTGTTGCAGCTGATGCCGAAGACCGGACACCACCACACACGGTGATTGGACCTGAATCCGATCAGCGGTTGAGGCCAGCCTTGGTAGCCAGCTGCTTGCGGCAGCCTTTCGTTGCGTACTGGAGAACACCACCACTCACCACGCGGTGATTGAATAAACACCGTTTGGTGAGACCGGACGGAATCCAGCTTTGAAATCTGTGTTAGGGAAATCGCTTTTCGCAGGCAATCGGTGATAATTTTAATTATCAAAGCAACAGTTGCACATTCGTGCAATTTTCAATAATATTATTTAGAAAAATGATAATGTCTTAAATTAAACAGATGCGTAGAAATATATCTCATCGATTGGTGATAAAATTATTGAAATTGGTCCAGGGGCAGCTGAGTTATTAACGTTCAAAATCTTTCATAATTGTGTTACATATTCCATTTTCGGTTTTCACAAAGTGTACCCCCATATAGAAATCACAGACGTAGTCTTACGTCAAAAGCGCACGAAAACGGCAAAAAGTAACACTGTGCGCCATCGAGTTTAAATAAATCCCAGGTCCTGTCATATTAAGGAGGCTTGTAGTAACATTGCTTGATTATCGTGTGTTTTGTGAAGCTTAACATCATCATTAATGTCACCGTCGGGGTCGGGTTTTAATGGTTTCAATAACAAAGCGATTATGATTTGATATGAGGGGCTTGCTGGCCTTAGAGCGACCATTTTTGTTATACTCAGTAAATAACATCATGAGTTTAATCTCAAGCTCTTCCACATCCAAGATTCGTTAATGCTAAAGTGAATACAAAGGAGCTCGTTTGCCTAGTGGCACATGTTTTTGCTTACTGAGCAGAAGAACGATGGTTCAATCCCAAGCTCCTTCGCGTTATATGATCGTTTGGACATCAATTCAGTTTATCGTTTTCCAAAACGAACCCTGCTGCAATTCCAACCCTCTTACCCAATATCCCAGTGATTCCTCGTGGAAGTGCAGAGGTGTTCTCGGCTTCCATCAAAGCGAGTGTCACGTCAACACATTCCTACCCCTTCCTTTCTTGACCTGTGTTCGGGGGCGGCCGGTGCTGGTATTGCCTAGTTTGAGATCACCAGTTTTTACACATTGAGGATGAATGCTAGTCCCAAGCATCGTATTTTGGTTCTCTGTGTAATTACAGCTAATCTGGTAATAACAGAGTAGCAACATGCTCGAAATATGGACAAAATTCAAATTAGTGGACTCATTGGTACTCTGGTACATAATACTTGGTAACTCTGAATCGCAATAACAAGCTCTCCTCATATCAAATTCCGTGGTTCAGGATAAGCATTAAGCAGGCATTGATCAAACTAGATTTAAACTGAATAAGTCTGAAATTGAATAATAAAGGATCGACTTGCGAAACATTTATAGTTCAGTCAATGCTAATTGAGTTTATATTGAGCATATCAAGGATGACATGCCAAATAAACCAAAAGTTCCGCATTCAACGATTAAAATCACTTCCAAGTTCCATAAAGTTCAAATAAAGTTCCGACAGAACTTTCAAGTTCCATAAAGTTCGGATAAAGTTCTGAAAGAACTTTCAATTTCCATAAAGTTCAAATAAAGTTCGGACAGAAATTTCAAGCCACATGAAGCAATCCGCACAAGTCTTTATTAGTAGCAGCATTTAATTTACGTAAATATGAATAGATAGGTGGCCCGAATAAATCTTAATTCTTTTATTTATGCAGTGCATCAATAGTCTATCCAAACATAAAAAAGAGTAATTTCCTTGATTCGAACCCGTGTATTCGGCATGCGATATACGATTGCATACCACTGCGCCACAAGTGTGTTGGAATACCATGCGAGCAAACACCAATTTAAAATTCATCAAGGTGTTGTGTTTCGTATTCAAGACAGTCAGCTGGCACTGAAAACTCCAACAGTAGGCGGGAAAACAGCTCACTTTAATATATCTCAGATGACGTAGCGGTTCGTGCTAGGGCTCTCACGCAGAAGGACTCCCAAGCAACCAAAAGTTCGGATAAAATCCATTTTTTTGGCTTAATCAGCTAATCGAAGGATTATGAAGATAATTCCATTCAGCTTACTTTTTAAGTTTTATTTATTTACTTTTTACTTTTACTAATTTACTTAACTCCCAAGTTCACATTCGATGTTTAAGCTTCTAACAGAATGCTGTTTTACTTTTAAAAAGATCTTGAAAGTTCACAAAAGGTTCGTGTCGCGGCCAAAAGCTACTTTCTTCTCCGGTTAGGGAGAGTCTTTCGCTTACTAGGTCAGACACTGTTTTTTTTTATTCTACGAGCTACTTTTTTCTCCGGTTAAGGAGAGAAATTTTCACTTCTAGATCCAAAGTTCTTCTAAGAACTACTTTTTTCTCCTGTTAAGGAGAGAAGTTTTCGCTTCTAGGCCGAAGTTCTTTCGGATTCAAAAAATGAAGAATCTGGAGTAACCTACGAACTTAGTTTTTATTTTCCATTTTTGTACAAAGTGATCTTAAATCGATGTATTATATTAGCGATCTATAATTATGTAAAATAATTTCCTGTCACTATGGAATTTTCCATGTCCCTATCAATACCGAACTTTAAGCTAATTCCTGATAGTTATAATCGAATTTCTACGCGGGCTTAAAAGGGCTAATCTATGTTTTCGAGTCCTTATATACGATGTCCTTTTTGGAACCGGGATTTCTCAATATGATCATGAATTTATCACTTTTTGTAACTCAGATCCAATATGACTCTACAAATAAGAATTCGAACATTTGTAACGTTTAAGCATTAGATTATTATCCTTCGTGAAGGATGAACAAAGAGGGAAAACTAATCTTAATCTACATACGCAAATATGTCGCATGTGGGCGTGTTTATCCTACTCGAGCGCATATGCATCCTAAGTTTTCAGTAACCTCGAAAAGTACGAAACAATTTGACTTAATTGTAGTAAAATCATTAAGGTGTAACCAGTTGGTTACAATCCGTGGATTTTCGTTTGTATGAGTTGTTGTTGTTTGGAAAATTCACGTATTTTAATTTAAAAGACAGAAAGCAACACACAGCAGCGAGAGGGTTAGTACTGCTGCAAAAACACTCGAACGATACTAAAGGGAGGACAATTAAGCTAAAAATGGAGAATGATCGGCAAAAGGCATGCGAGTGGCCATGTTGTAAAAGAAAAAAACCTTCTAATTGGCAGAAGTAATCAGGCGTCCGTGTAGACCGGTATCGTGAAGTGTAGTGCATATATAACACAACCCCCCCCCCCCCCCCCCTTGTGGGGTTTGGGCTGGAAAGCCTACTTCTTGTGCTTTTGTACAACATGTACACCTCGTACCGTAAGCAAAACGGTTTTACACGGCTCGGCTCGGAAGTCAAGATGGCTTCCGAGCCTAATAGTAAATGATTCTGGATCGTCCGTCAGGGACGATTTCCTCAGACCGGTGGCCTTAATTGCCAAGGAGGGTCCCGTCTCGGCTCGACCAAGGTGGCCATGCCACGGTCAGCCGATTTTGTCAACGACGGAAGACGCCTGCCAGCCAAACGAGCCAGCAACGCCTGCTGAGCCGTGTGTGGCTGATGAACGCCACCAGATCCGCCATTCTCCCAAAGCGGCAACTACACTGTCTGCAGCCCGCGCCGCAAGTTTCCGGCCACACGGTAGTGCAGGAGCAGCCGTGTGGGCCAACGCCAGCGTCGCGACGCCGAAGGAGAATATGCTGCAACAGTGAGTACCGTACCGTTTATAAACTCTCGCATACACGCCACATATATGTGAAAACCCACACCCACACGCCACAGAAAAGGGCAAATAAATGTTTTAGAAAATGTTACTGAGCTAGTTACCCGGGAGTGTCTGGTCATGCCATAGTCACAAAGGTATGGTAGTGAAAGCAAACTTCAATGAAATTTATTAAAATACAATATATTTTTTACTTACAGAAATGCCATTCGCCGTAGTAGAAACATTGAACGCTCGAGGCTGTAAGTAGCTTGCGGTCGTTCCAGATCAATGGCTGCGGAAATCAAAAAGTGGACACATTTCGTTCTGGCCAAACGCAAACAGTGTCGCAGAACAATATAAATTGATCCGTGACGAAAAAAAGCTGCTAGAAATTGACATTTCTAAAGTTGCTTACAACTTCAAGTCAAGGTTCAAGTCGAACTTCCTTCGAACTTAACTAGAACTTTACGTGTACTTTAAAGTCTGAAAGAAGTTCAACATAGATTAATTGCGAACTTTCGCGCTGCTTAAAAGTACGGTTAGTTCACTTTGTGTTAGAGGTTCAAAACAAGTTATTTATTCACTTTTTGTGAACTTCACAGTTCAAATGAACGGGAACAAGAAACTTCTGTTGAACTTTCAAGGTTCCAATAAATATTGGCGGTACTTTAAAGAACATTAAATTCTGTTTGTACGTGTAGTGCCTTGTTAATCAGCGGAACCACGGAAGTAAATTTGAACCAGATGTTCACTTTTGAGTTCGTTTTCAAGTAAAATCCGAATTTTAGGTTGCTTGGGCTGGGTTGAATTCTTCAAAGAGCTACAATTCTACTACTAATGCTGATAAATCAATATACATTAATATCTGCCTTAAGAAATAACTTTCATAAAAGTACGAACTAAATAAAGAATTGATGTAGACGGCAAAAACCTTTTTTAATTTATTTTCTAAAAGTTCCGTTCAAGTTCCGCCAGAAAGAATGCTCTTCAATTATGGTACCGGAACTTTCAAGTTCTTATAACGACTTAAAAATGAGACTGCTTAGAATTCTATAGACCACCTTCAACCAAGCTGCTTAAGCCACAAATAGCCTTTCATCAGAACTTCTGGTTACTTGGGATGAAGCACATTTTCATTCATTAACTGAACAAGTTTAATGTAAAATTTACCATAAGATCAAAATACTTATATTACTTATAAACAATATAAATCATAATGAATATTGAATATAGGTGTCATTCATTTAGTATAGTTTTGGATGGTATGTTTAAAAAGTGTTCCAAAAATAACTTTAAAATTGTATACTGAACAACTCTCATTTTTTTTTTCCTGGGCTCAGACTTCAGGCCTACTTAGCCTTTTGTGAGACAACCCTGCTAGAAACTTCCACAACTCTTGGAATATCCTGAACTCCGAGAGCTTTTGGAGTTCTTTTCTCGATTTTGAGAGTTTTCGAGATAAACAACTCTCTAAAGCACACACAAATTGACAGCATCACGCAAAATTGAGAAAAAATTACCCATCCCCTTCCTTATTTTATCACGTTTCTCCTATACCTTATTGGGCTGATTCAAATAATAGATTTTGCTCAAGCCATTCCAAATAAGGTCCTGACAATTCTCTCTAAATTGTTAGCTCATTTGGTGGCGATTTCATACTGCCTCTTCTCTTAGGCTATTAACGCATCTTTTGCGAACGTTTTTCCGGCTCTCAACTAAGTTTTTCAGATGCACTTCCACAGTTGACCCCTTTTTTGTGTTGCCTCAGTGGTATAGCTGGCATAGTTGGACATCGATCTGTCAAAATTGAATGTTCATGAAATCGACACTGAGCGTTCATAAGGACCAATGTCGAAAACGTAAACAATGGCTTCGTTCGTAAATTGCTTGTAGTTCAAGGTCAATCCATGTAAGCCTTCAATTCTATCGGATAGGATGATTCTCGCTCTACACAATCATTTTGGTGGTTTACTTGAGTGAGATATCATTCTCGAGAAATTTGCGGAAAAACTAATTGTTTGCGTTTGTGGCATTGGCCCTTATGAAAGAAAAGCAGATATACGGTTGCTAAGCTATCATCACACTGTTTGACAAAACGCCAAATATTTGGCAAACTTGGACAAATTTATTTGACCAAAGTATAATGGCCAAATATATTTGACCAATTTTTGCTATGGCAAATATTTGACGTGTATTTGACATTTCAATTATTTGGCATTTTGTTGTCAAATAGTGTGATGCCTTTTGTTATTGTTTGTCAAGCATGTTTGCTCAATACTATCAAATAATTTATTTGACACTCTGAAATTTCTTGAGCAGCAAACATCAACAAATAATTGGGCAATTAACGGTCCTTTAATAAAAAAAATCAAATTTTTTGTGTTGTGAGCATTTTGATGATGGCAGAAGACTATTCCGGTGCTACTTTCGACGATGTGGAGAGTGTTGGAGCTCCAAGTCTAAGTGGGACGTCGAAATGAATCCGGAAAAAAGTGACTTAAACCTTGATCGCAGCCGGTTATAAGCCGCATGGTTATAACAATGGTACTTCAGAGCAGTCTTGTAAGCGGTCACGGTAGTCGACACATTTTCTGTGATGATTGACTGCCTTTGCCTCCGACACTTGCAAAACAAGCTATCATAGTACAGTACCAAACTCAAATGTCATACAACAGGCTCTGTCATATGACACTGTCGCCGAAGACCGTCACGAATGTATGTATTTTAGTTTTTCTCATTATAAGAGCTACTGATGTTGTGCTTGTGTGAATTCTGAAAATAGCAAGTAATGATGTCCTAGTAATAATATTTCTGATCAGAAATGGTTTGATTTACCCCAAATTAAGGAATTACAACGAAATCACACATGTCATATGATAGCTATTTTGATAATTTTCTTTTAGCTCGAATGTTATTCTACCGCTCGTGTTGCGTGAGAGAGACGACGGTAGAGCATGAGTGTTCGAATACAAACAGACTGTCGCGCACGACAACGAAGCGAGTGTAGTAAAAAACGTCAACTGTTTCAACCCCTGGTTCAGAGTTTTCTCCCTTCGTGGCGCTAGTATACATGTGCATATCTCGCTTAAAAAATATCTCTAGATCGTGACCAGATAGAAAGTTACTGTCCAAGACAAAGTTGTTCAGGAAGTTAAGATCTTTTCGTTGGTGTATAGTAATTTAGAATTTTCTCACTTCGTGGCGCTAGTAAACATGTGAATATCTCGCTTATAAAATATCTCTAGATCATGACCAGATAGAAAGTTACTGTCCAAGACAAAGTTGTTCAGGAAGTTAAGATCTTTTCGTACAGTAGTTCAGACTTTTTTTCACTACGTGGAGCTAGTATACATGTTTGTCATTCCAGCTCTAGTGTATACACCACCTGTGGTCAATGTCACCGATTTGAACCAAACTTTGCCAAAACGCTCATTTTGACATTCTGAACAAACGACTGTTTTGGTTTTGCTCTTAAGTGCCTGAATGCATCTGGGCTACAACCCTGGGTTTTTGAGATTTTTAGATATGTTAAGAAGATATTACTCCACAATCAAGCAAGTTATTTTTGATCTTGGTACGCAAGATTTTTTATAGGTAACTATAAACAGAATGATTTCCGGATGGTATTCAAGCTATCAAAATATGGGCTAATTTCACCCAGGGTGGGATTCTTTATTTCAAATTTTCGCTACTTTTTGGAAAATCCTTCTGATGCGACCTACCTTTAAGAAATTCTGCTTCAAAACCAGATAGATGGCATCCAGAACTTCGGGTATGATGTTTGAAATAGTTGGCTGTGGGATGCGAAAAAGGTACTGGAGCTCGCCGGTAGCCATGTACCGCAAAGTCAGAGCCAGCCTTTCTTCGACTGTAATCGCTTTCCGCATATACGTGTCCTGGTTTTGAATATGCGGAGCTACTAAATCCAACAAATAGTCAAAATCAGCAGCCGTCATTCTCACGAAGTTTCGGAACAAATTTGGATGATCACTCCTCAACTCATTCAAAAGGGTTGCATAACATCCTTCAGTTTGCCGTTTCTTCGCCCACTCCTGGACCCAAACACTACGCACTTTTTTTCGATTTGTTCTCCTCCAGCAACAGATATACTGCTCCCATAACTGTAGCAAACTCAGAATAATTCATCCTGGTTATTTTTATTCGATTTCAACTTCACAGCAACACAACAACAATCAGACTTTAGCTGCGAACGAATGACAAAGAGGCAACTTAATATATAAATGCAAACAGTTGCAAACAATGTGATGACATGTCAAATACATTTGTTGACCGTTGGTCAAAACACCTTATTTCATGTTTGGCCAAATAATGTTTGCTCAAATATTTGCGAAATGTTATCATAGTGTAATAGCATTGACAAACAACTTTGCCAAATCGCATTATTTGGCAAAAGATAACTAAGCAAATATTTGGCCTTTTGTCAAACAGTGTGATGTCAGCTTAAGCATTGACGATGACGTATACTCGCACCTCTTTACTCTTATGGTAAAATCTCATAAGCATCTGACAATCTGTGCATGAAATCTAGCTGATTTTGTGTTATCTCTTCATACCACCATGGTACCAGCAAGCCGCCAGAGTGAAAGTGTAAGGAAATGTTCACCATGTTTCACCTACAAACTGATGTTTGCTTATGGGATTTTATCATAGGAGTAAAGAGTTACAGAGTGACCGAAAAGACGAATTGTTAATTGTCAAGGCAATGCGCAATAAGCTGTAAACAGGCGAGGCCCAGAGCATTTGTCGTCTTTTTTGTTCCTCCGCTGTTTGATTGGTTGACGTCATCAATTTAAACCACGGAGGAACAAAAGAGAAGGCAAATTCTCTGTTGACCTGTTTACAGCTCATTGCGTAATGCAAACAATTCGAAGATTTGATGATAACTTCACTAAATATTCTGTTGATGGATATTAACGTTTACATAAAAAATAAATATTTTTTCCAAAATGCTAGAAAAAACAATTGGGTTTCAAGCAGAAATTTTAAATTGGTCGCAGAAACATAGAGAGAGTTGAAACCTTAGGTACTACATCGATATGCGCTCGATTTCATGTATCTTCCTGCTATGTGAATGGAACGATGCAAGATCAGCTGAAAAAACTGAATATTGTTCACATGGTACTTATGTATAAACCGGGACTCTTGTTGAAAATATTGATGCATCTTTATGGACTTCAAAATGTAAGCACTTTACTCCAAATTTGCGCAGTTGTATTTTTCCTCCTACGAAACCTAATGAAATCAAAGTTTTATGCAATTGGTTCCAAAATTTTTTACAATATCCAAAGGAAAAAATGGTACATACATTTTTCTTCTAAGTTTACCACAGAGAAAAAAAATAAAAATGTGTCCGCGCAAATTTAATGTGAGAAGAAATGAACGCGTGGAGTACCCCCACTTTTTTGGCCATAATTACAGAAGCACAATACGTTGCGCTTTCAGAATTAGGCTGTAAACAGTTGGGTGGCAGATCATCGCATAAAAAATCGGTGAAAAACATCTACACTTTAAAAGCAAACGTCATATTTTGCTGTGTGAAGCAAGGTGATGATTTTGTTAAAGCTAGTTCAATTTACTTTGATGCACTTTTGAAAAACTCAAATGCAGTTTTTTTCGACGCATCATTTCAGATTGCGTCATTCCATTCTTTTTTGCTATTTTACACAAAATGACGTGAGCTTTTTGCAATCTAAAATGATGCGTCACGCATCAAACTATATTTAACCTTAAGGAAATACAAAGGCATGACATAGAATTATAAACCACGTTAGCATTATTCTAATAGAACTGACTAGCCCCTCGATCTCCTTTCTCATTTTTACAGCTGGTATAATCCATTTGACAGATCGATGTCCTTGTATACCACTTCAAATCACAGAAATGGGGTCGATTTTTGCTGATCGAGTTCCACATATGTTATGTGATTAAATGCAACTTACCGTGGAAAAAATGACCTTTTTGTTCCCTTCATCCTATCCTCCTGCTTATGGTGCTTTTATTATCAGGATCTGCTTTGGAATCGACTTAGCTGGATTATCGGTCCTTATCAGCATTAGCAGTGTTGATTTTAAGCTCTGGACTAATGCCAATTGAATAGCTTGATTTTATGAAAATAAGGTACTACACTTTCTAAGTCATTACAAAGCGGATATCACAGTGTTCCTGAAGTCCAGAACCATGAGAATTTCCAAAAGACAAAATTATGAGATCTTCCACACCGCAGTCTGATCAGACTTCCGTTAGTCACAGTCATTATCTTCTTATCCGCTCGTTTGAATCATACCCGACATTTCCCGCCATGCTTCTTGGTATAGTCTTGAATCATTCACTCTCATAGAACCGACGACGACACCAGCGGAAACGAATGATTAAAGATCAGCTCAGCTCTCTAGTAGAGCGGGAGAACCAGAATGCAAAAAACACGCAACTCCATAAGATAATAAGCGTCTTTATTCCATTTCATCTTGACTGCCACTTTCTGCGGTCAGCCGTCGTCAACGACGACAGTTTTGCCTTCCGTGACCGTGAGCAAGCGATCCACTACAATTAATAGCCATAAACGTCACACTAATCAAGGCTATTAATGTTTGATTGTTTATAATTTATCCGAGCTCCGGTTACAAACATGGATCGAACCTAGATCGACCATCATTACATAGATCGATATCTCGCTGTAGTTCGGAAAGCTTCTGGTTCTACGAAGCCGCCACCGTCATCTGATCAGTCGAAACAATGCTTATTCATCGCTTGGTAGACAAAGGAATGCAGTTTCCAAAAGTTTCGGCAGAGGTTTAAAATGACGGGAGCAAGGCGGCAGGTCTATCAGATGTCATGGGCGCGATAATAAGGGGAGGGAACCGTGATAAACGACCGATCGACTAATGCCGACACGACACATGCTGGAACTGGAACCTTGAGCTCGGCGTTCAATTCAAAAACGATGGTCTGTGTCAGTGGGGAAGTAATGTCGAAGGCGGGTCAATCGAGCGCCCCAGGCTAAATGACTAACCTAAAAGTTTATTGTTTCTCGATCATGATATTTACAGTAAAGGCGACGTGGCGTGGATATTACTCCCCAAATGGTCGATTGTTGTCCTCGTGTCGTGGATTTGATACGCTATCATATGCTCGAAATTGGTTGTTATGACAAAGCTAATCGTATTGTTTATTTTCCCTTGTATATTTTCAGGTGAGTTTTTCAAACGACATGATCAAACTTTGGTTCAAAGCGCTTGCGTAAGTTAAAGGTCCTTCGCGGGTGAGTTTTGTTGCATTTATTAAGCATAAACGTCGTCTTATGGTTCAACTTGAGTCACGAGATTTCCAGTGTTAATTGTTTCGCCATCAGCTCAACTTCAATCCACCTGGTTTAAGCTGGTCTATAATTTCCAACCTACTCACCGATGGTTGGCAGGTTCGAAAATAAAAGCTAAACAACTTCCAGTTGTGACATATGCGTCTTCTAACACCCGAGACGGGTCCCAAAGCAGAGTATAAGAGGTACTCATTATTTGCTGATTGAAAAGATAGTGAACTCCCACCGGCCGTCGCTAGAGTGTGCTTCGACTGTGCGAACAAATACCTCGGCCGACGAAAGATCAATCGTTCCCTCGTGGTAATCGCGACGCGGTGTGTATTAATTCAATGTAATTTATTTTGATTTCGTTAAATGGGACCGTTTAAAATGCTGTGTGCCATACCATCAGGGTGGTGGGTGCCGTAAATTGGAATTCAGGTGGGATATGTGGCACCTAATCGGCTAATGCAACCAACCATGTGTGGATTTTGTTTCAATCCGATGGGAAACAATCTAAGCTTCAAATGTTAAATAGTGATTGAAGTTAAATTCGATTGAATACTAATTTACAACGTTTGTTTGAGTTTCAAACTGTCACGCCACGATCGGTGAAACCAATCGCAAAGGTGAGCGTTAATCAAGTTCAGGGTGATCGTACCGAGTTTTATTTTATCGCAACAGTGTGGGCCAGGAGGGCGTCTCGAGGATTTTCAGCACCTCGAAGCTCATCGGGTTGCTGCGATTGAAACGGCGAGCGGTGCGTGGAGGTATTTCTCGGTTACTAGGATGCAATTTGCTGGAGTTTGGTGCCCTTCGAGCAGGATTAAGTCCGCGCAGTGCAGGAGAATGTGCAAATGGTGAAAAGTGAACCAGCATAAATTTGAATAAGCATGAATCTCATTCACTACTTAAAGCGTCTCTTGTGGTCGAGCTTGTAAACAAAGCTAGCTTTCGATTTGAAAGGTGATTGTCGAACAGGGCTGTGTTGATGGGTATTTCTGCATTTGCATATAATGTGAGACAGGAACGCTCTCAGGTTTTGTATTTGCTTTCCCAGACGATGAACGATTTGCAAAACAAACAATCGATGGTGGTGACACAAATTCAATTTTTTTTTTCGAATCTGTGACGCTTCGGAACATCGGGATGGATTTGGGTTAGTGGAGTTACGTGATTTATGGAGATCTTTTTAAAGCAATCAGTGAATGGTCATTAGGCCGTTCGCAATACAGGTATACCTCGATATAACGCAACTTCTGACTTCCATCGTCGATTTCTCGCAAACGATCGTTCAAACAAGCAAAGTTTGAAGTAATCCCCCATCTAATGGTAATATTAATTTGTATTATTCAATTGTTATTAGCAAGATATTGACGATGGAAGTCAAAAGTGACAGTTACGTTATATGGAAGTACTGAGTTTCAAAATTGTTTCAAAATACTCGACAGTTCTAAAAGTTTAAACTGTCAAAAATGAAACTAAAACCGCAATACCCAGTTCTACAAGCTGTTTGGTATTCATCCCTACATATGTGTGCGTGTGAAAATTTTGTTTGTTTCGGTGATTTTAGTACAAACGGAGAAGGTGATGCTGATTCAAGAATGTTTCCTGGAACAAGATGATTACAACAAAGTAATCCAGTACCAGGTAACAAGTTCGAACCACGAGAAAAGGTCCCGATCAATGAACCAGGATGTATTGGAAAAAAATATCCAGAGATGTATAAAGAGAGAGAAGGATTAGTAGTTTCCATTTAATTCCACTACCTTATTTGCTTAACCACATCCATCAGGATCCAGATATGTGTTTGGAGACCTTCGAGCACCTGAAGGTCTTTGCAATAATTTCTGAGACAGCTGATATCACGAAGAAATCTCTGAGAGACGTTTATTCAATTGTTGGACAGTTGAAGATCTTCAGAATAATACTTGATCATCTTGAAGCATTGAAAACAATATCTTGATAAGATTTTGGAGACTTGTGAGCACCTGAAGGCTTTGCAATAATTTCTGAGATACCTAGAGAATATCTGATACAGGGCTGGAAAGCACCTCAGAGTGTTAGCAAAGCAACTTTGTGCACGAATCTCACAACACTCGACAAAGAGTGTGCGGTTCTCTCATTTACTTCGCACACTCTTTTCCAATTAATCTGTGAGAAAGCGATCCACACAATGGGCGGTACACTCCGTGTGGCGCAGGGACAAGCGACAAGCGCTAATGTCTTCTTTGAACTATTTGCAGACTTTGCTTACCACGACTGCATGCATAGGAGATGAAGAAGGGCATAACAAAGAAGAAAATTGTATTTTTGCTGCGTTTCCCATTTGCAACCCTACTCTGAGTGGCGCTCTTTGCGTCGGAGCCGTCGGAGCGATGGCTACATATTGAGCTTTCGTTATTTCTAAGCGTGTGTCTTTCTTCTCTTCTCCGCTGCTTTACACTTGCGCAGGGTGAAAAACAAGCAAACTTTGTGTTTGCTTGATTCTCACTTTGTATATGTGATCAGATGACAGCAATGCTCTGATATTTGATCATCTTGAAGTACTGAGAAGTTTTTGAAAACCTATGAGCCTCCGAAGGCCTTTGGAATAATTTCTTAGATACCTGGTATCAGGAGAGGATCTTTGAGAAACGTTATTTGAATGTTGGACAGTAAAACATTTTCAGGATAATAGTTGATCATCCAGAAGTATTGAAAAAACTACAAGGAACAGCCCTATGGGGTGTACGCAACGGTGACGTAGGACTATACGTGGTCTTATAAAATAAAATGTTATTTGTTAACTGCAGCAGGAGCTTGTGTTTTGTCGAAGACATCATATCAAGAAAACTGGCAACTTTGCCAGAATCCAAGCGACAGATACAATAGCGCTGCGCTTGAGTGAAGGTGGAAGCAACGCATAGAAAAATGAGCAAATACAAAAACCTTTCTTCTGAGGATGCAATCTTTGTTATCAAATTCGTTCGAAGCATTTACCTTTGAGCGGCAGATGATGTGATTCTACCTGTCTCATAGCGTTCGTATGAGAAAATGGAAAAGTTGCCAGTCCTCTTGATTTCTTGTCTTCGGTTTTGTGTAGGAATAGGAATTTGAGCGGGGTTCAATCTGTTTATACTCTTTAGTATAACTATGATTACCCTGAAAAGAACCTTCTGATATGAATTTTAGTTGGGACATGTTCAGAAATTTAACTCTTTCGGAAAATCTTGGTGGCCCTGAAAAGGGCCGATGGTAGTACAGGCTTAAAGCCTTTGGAAGATGATGATGACTTGCAGGCAGCTGGATTAGAAAATCGGACTGGACAATCTCATATTCTTCGGTTCAATGATTGAGCACTCACAAGAGTCTCGGCCCGTCTGCTGCTGGACAGGGGTTGAACTGGTGTCTGTGACAGGTTGGAAGGCCGCAGAATATCAGTGTTCACCTAGCTCAAACTCCTCCCCTTTTTAGTTTTTCTCGTTAAACTCCTTCTCTCAACAAGTTGGTAAATCTTAGCCTTGAGCAGAAAGACGCCTAACACTTGTTTCGGCGAATTTATGATCCTGTTTCACATCATGGTTCTTCTCTATGCCTGTTCAGTACTTTAATTTATTTTCTCTACTGCGCTAAATCAAACGAGTAGAAATAAGAACGGATGTCGGCTACGCGCTGGAAATATCTTTACGATTAATCGTAAATCGAATAATTGGGCGTTTAGGCATCCCTAGAAAATAGGGTGATTTCATGTTTTTTATGGTCCTTCGAAATGTCGAACAGCAGAATTGCAACCAGCAAGTGTAACCCAAGAACCAAAAGCGGTGCGATGCCAGTTTTCATTGCTATGACGACGACTGAATTAAGGGGTTTAGAAGCAGAAGGATGCAAGCCAATCCTCTTCATCGATTTCCTCTTTTGATGACCATGGCTTCACTAACCTATTTAGCACTATTTCTGCTAAAGGGTGTCCACGATGAAATTGCCACACACAAAATTGATTCGCAAAATTCGAGTTTTCATCCGATTGCCATCAAATTTTCAGGGATTGAGAAATAACTATTAAACTTCATTTTACCATTTTACTCGTATTTTATTTACAGTCCATACGCAAATGCCCGCACCTTGGCCTTAACCCCGGCCATAAGATTCTAGGTCGCTTAAGAAGGTGCTGCTTCATAATCGCCCAGTACTTCTCGATGGCGCGGAGCTCCGGAGTGTTGGGAGGGTTGAACATTTTCGGCACGAAATTGACCTTATTGTCCGCATACCACTTCAGCACGTCCTTGGAGTAGTGGCATGAGGCCAAATCCGGCCAGAAGATTGTTGGGACGTTGTGGGCCTTCAGGAGAGGAAGCAGCCGCTTCTGGAGGCACTCTTTTATGTACACCTGTCCGTTCATCGTGTCCTGGGTCACGAAAGGTGCACTCCGCTTCCCGCACGTGCAGATGGCTTGCCAAACCAGGAATTTCTTCGCAAATTTGGACATCTTCTGAGTGCGGACATGCTCCGGAACGCTGAACTTATCCTTGGCCGTGAAAAACAGGTTGCCGGGGATCTGTTTGAAGTCGGCCTTCACATATGTTTCGTCGTCCATGATGCAGCATTCAACTTTCGTCAGCATGTTGAGGTACAACTTCCTGGCACGGGTTTTGGCGGACTTGTTCTGCTTCTCGTCGCGATTAGGGGCCTTTTGTACCTTGAACGTTCGAAGCCCAGCCTTAGTTTTGGCCTTCTGGACAAAACTTCGGCTTAGGTGCAGCTTCTTAGCCACATCCCTAACGGAGGCGTTCAGATTTCGGTTGAAGGCCCCAACTACGCGGTTGTGATTTTTGGTGTTGTACGGAATACTTTTTCCTTCACTTCTGGGCTTCCGATCGGTGGTCAACCATTCCTCGAACCGTTTAATCACTCGCGACACCGTGGAATTCGCGATTCCCAACGTTTTAGCGATGGAACGATGCGAGAGATCCTTGTTCTTGTGATGAATGCGCAAGATTTTATCACGCACGAGCTGTTCTTTCGACTCCATTTCCGCGAGTTTTGATCACAGGACTTTAAAACTTGCAGGATGTAAATAATGCACTATGAACTAAATCCACCCAAATTTTCATTAAATTCTACCCAACGGTTAAAAAGTTAGAGCAATTTCATAGTGTGGCAATTTCATCGTGAACACCTTTTATGCTCTTCTATCATCCAGAACAACAAACGTATTAATAAATGTGTTTGCCGTCGAGTTATAAACGAAACAGAAAGTCGATGAAGAGAATCGGTCAAAATCGCTTGCACCCCTGCTTCCAAGTTTGGTTACAAGATTACAACTCTGGAGAGCATTTTGTGTGGTCGTTGGGGGCGTGTGGTTCTGAATATGGCGATGAGTGTGCAAAATGTTACGCAATTGCATCTTCCTTATTCGCACACACCCGAAGATCGGAAGCGAATGCCACTTCGACTTGTTTCGTCTGGAAACAATTGCCTGATAACTGTGTTGGTGGAAGCAGTATTTGCTTGTACGTAATTGGTGGATTTGTTTGTAACTTTGACGCTACCACTTTTTCAATAGTTTCTTGTTAAAAATCAACGGTAAGAAGCATTGCTATCGATGTGTAGAAATATTTCTGAACGATTGGTGAAAAAAGATATTGAAATTGGTCCAGGGGCAGCTAAGTTATTAACGTTCAAAATCTGTCATAATTTCGTTACATGTTCCATTTTAGAGTTTCACAAAGTGTACCCCCATATAGAAATCACAGACGTAGTCCTACGTCAAAATATCAAAATAATTTTTTGGAGAGATGATCTGATCAGGTCTGTTCCACTGAAGTTCTTTGGTATAATTTTTGAGTCACGTGGTGTCATAAGAGAATATCTGAGAGACGTAATTTGAATTGTTGGTTACCTTCAGAATAATACCTATTTAAAATGAAGGCATGAAAAAATATCCTGAGGATTTTATGAAGATCTCTGATCACCTGATGGTCTTTGGAATAATTTCTGAGCAACCTGGTATCATAAGGGAATATCTGAGGGAAGCGATTTGAATTATTGAACAGTAGAAGATCTTCAGAATAGTTTATGAACCAGAAGTATTAAAAAAATACCCATAGAAGTTTTTGTAGATCTTTGGATAAAATTAGGAGTCATCTGGTTTCCTGAGAGATTTCTATGATGTAAAGCAGCCCCGTAACGTGTGTAGATCACCTTTTCGTGGTACGTTACGGGATGTAAGATCTACCACCGATTCCTAGATGGAGTAACTTCAAACTAGGGAACAGGATTTTTCAGTAATCCAAGGTACACATCTTAGTGCTTGTTACTTTTTAAGCCTTGTTGATAGGGACAAGACTCGGATTTGTCCACCGAGGATGATCTTGAAACAAGGAAAAAAATGAGTTAGTTAGTCTTCATCTATGTGATTCCTAATCTTCTATTCGTTGTTCCATAGTTTGAAGTGGTTAAGACTAGGGTTCTGATGCATGTTCATTATCGGTGTCATACCTTAATTTTGTTGCTAAGGAATCCAATTTTGACTGACAAAGGGGCACGCCTTTGGAGGGTGTTTCAACACTCCGAAGGGTATAAATAGCGGGACCTTTCAATAAGAGGGATCCTTGCGATAAATGCAAGAATGACAGCTGTAAAAAAAACGAATACTTCATCATTTCTCAATAGTGATGGAGTAATACGACATGCACTAAACTAAGGACACGGGATATACTACAATAAATCAAATTACTGGTCGCAGTAGTGTTATGTCCCGAGCAAAGGAAAAAAAAAGCAAATTTATTTGCTGAATCAATTGGTCGACTCCGAACAATAAATGAATAAGATTTCGTTCCGTCACCTCGTTGTCCCCTGGCCGTCTGCCATCTGTCAGATTACAACTGATAAAAATTTGAAACAGAGTTCCATTTGTGTTTCAAATTCGCTCATAAATAACAAATAATAGTCGAGCAGTTACAAATATGGTTCAATCAAAAGTGACGTTTTTGAGTTGAGATATGTTGAAAAATATCGAGTACACCATTTTCAAGTTTTTTGTGATATTCAAAATGGCTGAACTATAGCTCAAATGTGAATAGTTGACGATAACAAATAATTGTGTAATGTTTCATAAAAAACGCAGAAGGTCGAGTCTGATCCATTCGTCATTTGACGTGGAACTGTTTATTAAAAATCTTCATACTTAATCAAAAACGTGAAATCTATCTAAATATATAAAAATGAATTTGTCTGTCTGTCTGTCTGTCTATCTGTATGACCCTTATAAGGGGCGAACACGAAATTATTGCGACACCGAAAATGTCATGCCAATTTTCTTATAATGTTTAGAATCAAACCAAAATTTTAGGGTAGTTTTATACATATATTTACTTCAAAAATCAAAAGAAAAGTTAATCGATGGAGCCTTGAGTGTAAAATTGAACGCATTTTCGCTTGATGACCTCCATAAAAGTCTTTACAGTGTCATCCGGTACCAGTTTCTCAGTTTTTTTTCCATTTTCTTAACAGGTCCTTCTCGTCTTTGACTGTCTTCTTAGTCTTCCGAAGTTCCCGCTTCATTATTGCCCAGTACTGCTCCACCGGGCGGAGCTCCGGACAGTTTGTCGGATTCATGTCATTTGGAACAAAATGGACAGAATTGGCCTCATACCACTCCAGGACACTTTTAGAATAGTGGCATGATGCCAAATCTGGCCAAAATAGCGGAGCTTCGTCGTGCTGCTGCAAGAACGGCAAAAGGCGCTTCTCGAGGCACTCAGATTTGTAGATCTCGCCATTTACTGTGCCCTTTGTCACGAAAGGCTCACTCCTCAGTCCGCAAGAGCAGATGGCCTGCCAAATGAGATATTTGGAGGCGAACTTCGACATTTTCTTCTTCTTAAATTTGTCGTCCACATCGAACTTGCTCTTACCGGTGAAAAACTCCAACCCCGGAATTTGCTTAAAATCGGCTTTTATATACGTTTCGTCGTCCATCAGACAGCAGCCATATTTTGTCAGCATCTTCTCGTAGAGCTTCCGTGCCCGAGTTTTAGCCGTCGATTGTTGCCGCTCATCGCGGTTTGGGAAGTTCTGTACCTTGTATGTATGTAGTCCAGCTCTCTTCTTTGCATTCTGGACGTAGCTCTGCGACATGCCGATCTTTTTAGCCAAATCACGGCTTGAGACGTTGGGATTTGCTTTAATCATCCGCTTCACCTTTCCCCCCGTCTTTTTGTTCTCCGGTCCCGGTTTTCTTCCAGCTCCTTTGCCGTGGTCCAACGTCAACCGCTCCTGGAACCGCTTCAACACTCTGGAGACGGTTGAATGGTGAATGTTCAACATTTTTCCCAACTGCCGGTGCGACAGGTCAGGAAATTCCAGGTGTTTGGAAAGAATTTGTTCTCTCAACTCGCGTTGGTTCACCTCCATTTTCGTTGAATCGAAAAACACGACTTCGAGTTTGACAGCATGTACACAATACACATCAATGAGAAAGTGTGCAAAATTTGGTTGATTTTTACCCAATGGTAAAAAAGTTATGCCCTGTTGAATGTGTCGCAATAATTTCGTGTTCGCCCTTTATTTATGAAGATTTTTAGGATTGCTACAACTTCTAAAGATGCTTCATCGTATAGAAATCAATAAAATTTACACATAAATTGCTTCTGTGTTACGTGTAATTCCCGCTTACACTTACTATGAATGTATACTTCCGCGAGTCTCAACCGTTGTCGCTGAATTGGAAAAGCTACAAGGCATGTTTTTCAAGTCTGTCAAGTCAAAATATATAATCAGCTTTTTGGTGACAGTTTGCCAGACATTACATGATAATTCGCATAACCAGTGAGATGGAATTGCAAGTCAATCTCCTTTACGCTTGCACCACATTTACTACAAAGTTATCACGTTCATTTCCATCAGACTATTGCTCAGTAGTAACTTCAGCTCCCGATCAGTGACACCTGACTGCCTCCGACACCCAATCACGTGGTCAGTGCATTAATGACAGAACCGTGTCGGAGCACCAATCAAAGCAGGCGAAAATTCGCGACACTTGTCAGGGGCCTGCTGCGATGCGTTGAAATCCGATATCCAAGATGAAATTAATCCAATCCTATATAGTAGACCTGTCGGCGGCAGTCTTTTGCAAATCTGTTCCACCCGTCATAATCACTGTATCGCAAAAAGAAAAACGGTTGCAACCATGTCGCAGCCACCAACCACCAACCTGCCCAGGGATCGAAATGCGACGACAGGTAATGATACCACTCCGGTCTTGACTTACCTACGAATGTTTGTTTGTTTGTTTGTTTGCAAACCGAGAAAGATGAAGGATTAAAGCCGAGCGAGAGAAATTGAGCGCAATTTTCGCTTCGTTATAGTGCTGCGGTGCCAGGGCCTGGAGTTTACCGGCGAAAATTGGCAGGTTTTGTAAACTGTCTTTTCCACGCGACCCAGACTGAAATGCTGCCACTTCGTACTGCGGCCGTAGCTCGAAGGAGGCGGAAAACACGGCTATCGACTTATCGCTCACGCAATCTGACACGACGCGGCCTGTGGACTCAACGTGATGCGTTTTTGCACTATGTTTGATGTAAGCCGACTTAGCGTTTGCAAATGGGGAGCTGTTGAGACGAAGTGTGTTTACTAAGATTTGCGAGAGATTAGCAAATTTGAAGTAAATCCACTTGACGATCGCTAGTTCCAATGTTTCTCTGGCAAATTAAAAATTCTATTGACGCATTCCATTCCACCCAAATACGATTGTCAGAATGCCATTTAGCATATGTTAATTTCGCGAGGAAACATTATCGTTTGACATGGCTGCTTCCCTGAATTCGGGTTACCGTATTCGTGCGTAGGAGCCGGACATGAGTGGCACGTTTGCATTAAATTGGTTGACTATGGAAGCCCCTTCTGTGTAGTTGTCTCACCCAGAGGAACCACAATCGTTCGACTGATCCATATTTGTCGCACCCGGAGCCAAATCTAGTTCTCCTTGAGTTGTAACTAGCTGTCATCCCCCCTCGCGAAGCACTCCATGGCTTACTGTGTCTGTCAGAAAAGCATAAAAATCTACCCATTCGAAACAAACGATCGCATTTGTAATTAAATAAATGGCTTAGACAACTGGCTGCATCGGCTCATAAATCATGCCAACAGCCTGATAATAGTAGGTCTCAGAGTGCAATTAATAAAGCTAACAAACAAAGCGTGTGTGTCTGTGGCAGTAGCAGAGGAGAGGCCTTTCTGCGTCGTCGATGTGTTGCATTGTTTACATCCACGTGCAGCCGGTTCAGTGGACGAGAGGAGATTCGAGAGATAGTGGAAAGGAGCAAAAATGTGCGTAAGCACTGGGAACACGCATTTTAAAATATTTTTCTAACGATTACGATGAGCTGTTGACGGGAGAAACTATGTTTATTTGCAAACAGTGGAGCTTTCTTTTTCGTCGTCGCAGTCGTCGGTACCGCCTTGGATGCTAAATGGACGCAGACTAATGGATGTTTGTTTGTGCTCCAAGATTTTTTCGCACATTGACAATCGCAGCGAGCTAAATGACCATTGTTGGCTATTTGACGGGCGTTGAACAAACGACCAAACGGTGGTAAATATTTATGAACATGATTTTTGGCGAGTTGAATTTTAACCGGTGCTAAAGAATTGGACAGAATTGTTTGCAATGCCAAGCTATGATAATCTACTGAAGGCCTTGGAGTTTGGAATAGTCAAGCGTTAATGTGTCAAAACCGATTCAACTTGTAAACCGATTTGCAACATTGTAACAACTGACTCTCGTCGCCTGGGCTTGCACTACAGCGCCATCATGTTAATTTCCAATCAATTAATAAAAACATCATTAACCTTATTGAAATTAGCAACAACGATTCGCATATTGATGCAGTCAAGCGAAACGAGGCGCCAAATATCAGCAGGCTGTGCGGTTCTCGTGATGCACATCGTACGCACATACTACTAATCACCATGTGTAGCCATGGTTACCATCCTCATTTTCATTAGCAACCAACAACGCGGCGAATGTGTATGTGTATGTTGCTGTGAAATACTTCGTGTGGTCTACGTGATTGAAATTCTGCAGATGTCTACCACATACTACTGGCTGCCGTTCATTGGCGGTTGTTGGTAGCAGGCACTTTCACGACCTCCACCGGCACATGTTCCGTCCGCTGTCATAAAACCGGGCACACTAATTGGGGTTAAATTGGATCGTGACTTTTTCCAAATCAGTGATTACGAGGTTACGATTTCGAATCGATTGACAGTTAAGCGATTCAACGTGAATTCTTCCGGGTTGCACTATTGCATCGATTTTTAACCGCCATAACACGTAGTCACTACTCACGTTAAATGTCGTGATAAAAAACTTAACTACGACTGCAACCCATTACAGGCATTTAAAATTGTCAATTTCACGCCGAACTTCGTTTCGGTTATTCTAAGGTAGACCTTAGATTGATTGTGCAGAAAAATAGTGCCCGTATAATCATCGATTTCATGCAATCAGACACATTCGTCACGATTGCTACCCGCTATTGGGAGAAGATGCAGCATGCGAGCGGCGAGCTCCGGCCTTCCCAATCAGTGGATACATTTCAATCATCCTAATTTATTCAGTTCTATTTATAACCGCCCAAGTAATTGGAACTTGTCTCCACTTTTTAGAGCGCACGAGAACTGCCAACCAACATTCCAATACGCCCTTTACGTGGATGCCTAGCCTACTATATGGTTGGGGCAGGGTTGCTGCCTCACTGCTTACTACGACAATACCGTCTGCAGTATTGGATTACGACGACGACGGTTGTCAGCTTGAAGAATTTATTAATTTGTACGAAAAACTCTCGGCTTCAATGGCGGCAGAACGGCAGCAGCGAAATTTAAAAACAATAAGTCAGAACTGGCGTCAAGTTAGTGCTATTAAAGTCTTGAACGAACGAACGAACGAACAGTCGTGAACGCAAGAACTGACAGACAATGGAGGAACAGCGAAATATGCTAAATATGTTCTAGTATGACACCAAATTTATCGTACACCAAGAGAGAATGAAAGTGAATTGAATGGCGTGTGATGAAACCTAATCATGAAAATGGGCTTATTCCCGAAGGGATGATGAAAGCACGATATTCTTACCACATCGATTTGATCATTCATGTGTAAATTCTTTAGTAAATTTCACTAACAACAACCGTAGGAATTGGAGCACTTTAAAAATTTCTCATTCGCACCACAAGCCAACAACGAGTTTGCAAAGAAAAACGACCTCCGTTCTTCCATCGCAAGGTTTCAATTAAAACGGAAAATTTATAAGTACGTTCCACTGTTCTTCCAACTTCCAGCTTCTGGAGCGAAAATTACTTATAAATTCATCATAATTCACAAACACATTGGTACATTTCCCACACTTGGCTTGGGCTCCAGGTGCTCGGAATCAACTGAAAACATCGTTTCTCGGAATGTTCCGTGCGGGGGAGCAGCAACCTTTTGTGTATGTCACACCAGTGGGCTCAAGGGCGTAGTCAGGATTCGAAATAGGGGGTCGGGGGAAACATTTGTTTTGATGAATGTAAATTGCATTCACTGAAAAACAATGGCATGTTCTGCCAGCTCTAGTTCGTCATGTATAAGAGATTCAGATTTTGGTTATCAACACAAGGTGTAGTTAATATCAAAAGCTACAAAAGCTTAATACATCATTTTAAGGTATTCTGTTGATGAAAAAAGTTAGAGGCAAATGAATGTAAATGAATGCACGAAATGAATGCAAATGATTTTCCATCCCTGGCCATAAGACGGAACGCTATTAGGCCAACATTCATCGGCAGTATTGACAGGAATATTTGTCCTAGTCTGCATTAAATCCAAGTTATTGAATCTCGAAAATTTCGTATGTTTCACAATTTTGAAGAATTTGTCAACAATAATCTTTTTTTTTTCAATGTCCGCGATCTCGAAATGCTTTTCCTGGAACACATTTTCATAAATTGAAGGATTGAAAATAAACCTTAACTATCAAATATTTGAGGCTCATGAACAAAGTAGCCCTCATGAACAAAGTAATGCCCTCCGAAAATCATCATGATGTGAGCTTAGCTTAGCTTACCCAAGTAACAATTCTGCATTCATTTGGCATCCAGTCTGATTTATGATGGTTTTATAATGGCAATTTCCAGCGTGCCCGTACGTGAAAACAAGACCGCTATGCCTCGCTTCTGTTTTTGCGTACATTTCTTTCAGTGTCGGGTAAAACGGAGGTTGAGCCAGCGTTGCCAGATATACCGATTTATCGGTAGTTATACCGATTTCCAAACTAGATACCAATATACAGATAAGATTCCTCAGAATACCGATTTTTGAAATTGTATACCAATTTATACCGATGTTTTTTCAATGATCAAACTTATTATTGCCTAACCGTACTCGAATTTTGGAGAAAATTAGTGTGAGAGACTTGTATCTTTTTGAATAACTCAAATTTCTTAGCCCTTAAAATTCATAAAAAAATCTTTTTTGAAAATGTCATATGCTTGATACTCTTTTGACTAACATTTCTTCACCGTTTTTGGCTACCCATGAATCGAGAAACTGTCGATGGCTTTTTCCGGTTATTCCTAGAGAATCGCGAAATACTTTTAAAACATGTTTTAACTTCCTAAAGTTTTTGTTCATTTTTAACTTTCTGAATTTTCTTCCAAGTTTCGCCTGGAATTTTCTTCAACCACCATATTTACAAATTGGAATTTTCCAATTTACACCATAACTTATTACCCGATTCCTCCCGAAAACTTATTTCAACTGTGGTGTTGAGTACTTGGCACTGATGAAGTCTGCAAGTAGTAGACGAAATACGCGTATCTGTCAAAAGATAAGCAATTATAACGGAATTTAAAGGAAATAAACTAACCCACTCAAAGCTCTTCATTCCTTTGAAAGCTTCCTAAGCCATCGCTAGAATGGTTCCGTCTTCTCCCGCCAGTTTTTTTTTTCAACTTCCCCTGAACTTCAGGGATGATTCCAGATATTTGTTGCGCATTCACACTAGCTGCAAGAACTTTTAAGAAGTTCTGAAACTTCAGAAAAGTCTAGACTTTTGAGTAAGCTCCGATGAATTAAAGATAGTTTCATTAACTTCTGTTCAAATTCCAAAACCCGAAAATTTAAGTAACTTACGAAAACATCAGAAATATGTAGGATACTTCACAAGTTCAAAGAACTTCAGGGAAGTTTAATGGTTTTCAGGAAAGTTTCATTTGTTTCAGATAATAGAGAGAACTTCAGGGAAGCTCCGTGAACATCAGGACAGATCGATTAATTTCAAGGAAATGCTGATATTTTAAAGAATTTCCGAGAAACTCAGGCAGTATTCCACAAATTTAGGAAACGTAAGGGAAGTGACATGAACATTACAACATTGTAAGAAAATTTAATGGGAAATTCCGTGCTTTTTAATGGCAGTGCCAAGAACAAAACATTTTTAAATTGGGAAGATAGAGATCTTCAATGCTAATAATACAATGAATTCAAGAAAATTTTGAGAGCACTTAAAAAATTTCGGAATCTTCAAGAAAGTTCAGATAACTTCAAAGATAATTATAGATATTCATGTAGCCTCATTATAATCACGAAAGTTCCGAGTACTCTAAAACTCTAAAACAGCCCCATTAAATTCAAGAAAATTACAAGAACTTTTAAGGAATTCCGTGAAATTGTGGAATATTCCTAAGTACATTTCAGAAATGTTCCGAAAACTTCAGGGGCATTGCGGGGTCTTCAGTGAAATTTTCTGGATCATTAGAACATCCCCCAGAAATCTCTTTCTTCCAGAATTATGTTCTTGTTTCTTTTGACTGTTCCGTAGGCGCTCTGGCTTCCGAATTTCTCCAGAAGTTTCTGGCAATCTACCTTAGGAAGTGTCTGCCAGCGTCTTCAGGAAGTTTCTTCCGTCTTCTTCTGGAAGTGTGTCGATAAGCCATAGGTTTTCGACTTTTATTGGAAGGTTTTTCCGAGCTTCTTCTGGCTTCCCCTAGAACTGACTTCTTCTAGAATTTACATCCATTTTCCGAAACTTTTCTGGCTTCCTTTGGATGTGACATCCGATTTTTTTTTTCGATGGTTTCTTTGATTATTCACTAGAAGTCTCTCAATTCTTGTCTTGGTAGTTTCCGGATGTTTCTCCAACTTTTCTTAGAATTTTCCACAAATTTCTTCCAGAAGAGCTTCTTTCTTCTTTATTTAGATGCTCTTTCAGAAGCTAATTCAAGCATTCCCCGGAGTTTTCTTTCAGAATTTTCCGATCATAGTCCAAAAGATTAAGTTTTCGCTTTCAAAAACAGCTAAAATATAAAATAAACTTTAATAGTAAATACCGATAAATACCGATTTTTTTAAAAACTTTGATACCGATAAACTTTAAAACAATCTGGCAACGCTGGGTTGAGCAGCGATGTGGTAAACAATTCAGCTACTATCCAGTGATGTGGTGGATAATTCAGTTACTATCCATATGAAACAAATATTTAGGGCGGACAAAAATAGTTTTAATTGAGTATTAAATTTTTGCCTCTTAACTTTTATGAAATATAAATGTTACTTTTTTAAAAATTCGAGACTGTGCAGTGCACGAGGTGCACATATGGACGAGACGCCACTGTCCTTGGATATAACTTTAGTTTAATTAATTTAGCAATGAGAAAATATTTCGAATGCAAAAATCATGAGAAATAAAAATCTCGGCTAAGCTTAATGATCGATCTGAAGATTATATTTTTTTTTTCTTAATGTAAAATAATTAGTAAAATCGATGTTTTCCGTGGGCGGACTCAAGTTTTTCGATGTTTTCACGTACATTTCAAATTTTATATGGCATTTAAAACTAGGCCACTTCATGAGAACTGTTTTATAATTTTAGAAATTCGGCAGGATCTTTATACGATCAGTTTTTATTTTAATTATTTTGATAAGATCAGATGGTATTTATGAATCTTGTTTTTTATCTTGATTGTTGTTTTTCTAGTGAACTTAGCTAGCAGCTTCGGTAAATGGTTCGGAAAATGGTTAAATTGTTGCCAAAAAGCTTTTATTGTAGCTTAAATACGGTTTTAAAATGGATCACAATGCGTTTATCGTACAACCATTTTACAGTAAATCAATCTTTTTTTTTTCCTTTGATTTTGTTTTCCGTCGATCTTGTTTTCCGTGCTGAGCACCAATGCTACCGACGCCAGGGAGGCAGCTCCCACACCTGGAACCTACCTATCGACCCATCAACTCATGAACCGGGGACCAACGGCTTTACTTCCCTTCCGAAGGAAAGCGTGATCAGGGATGTTATGCCTCAGAACATCCCGGTGGTGCCGACTGGGATTGAACCCAGGCCTGCTGGGGTGAGAGGTAATCACGCTTACCACTACACCACCGGCGGCGCTATAAATCAATCTTGAAGAGCTTAGAAAATATACCCTTCAAAACCTTCTCCAGGGTGGGCCAACTAGACAGATTCTAGCATCAATGAGGTTTTGGTGGATGCATCAATGGCAAAACAGTCTTGACCAGGGTTTTATGAATGTTGTTTTATAGTAGCTTTGTAGTATTTCATAAAACTTAAAATGTTACTTGGGTAGCTTAGACTGACTGCACATATCAATGGTTGCTACTCCGTGATTGCTCAGAATCAGTTAAATTATACAATGAATCAACTGAATGGGGCTGGGAGTGACCGTCCATTCTCATTGTACAAGTTTCAGTGACTCCATATTTTGTAGATCAATAACGGCGCCGGCCACGTCCTTGCAATCAGGTGGGAGTAGGGAAGGAATATTAGAGTGACCTTTGTTGTTTGTGGGCCGTGTTCACCTTTAGATTTTGTTAGCAAGTTGGGTTCGTTGGATCAGGATTCACCTTGATAAGTGATGCGACCATGCTTTTAAATGAATCAGTGTTATCATGCATTCTACTTGGATTTGCCTGAAGCCTAAACGGTGGATCATTATAATATAAATCTGAAGACGTTCCATCATCGAAAAGCTGAAAATAAACTTAGAGCATGAGCATGAGCAAAATTGACCGCCCGTGACTGCCAACACCAAAGAGCAGAAAACTCAAATAATTCAAATCAATAGATCCAGTCTGAATGAAGGCTAAAAAAAGAGAATAATTATACAGCAATGACCCCATTTTGTCAGCTAGCAAAGTATTTGTATCTTAAACATCCATCTTGAAGGAGGAAGATATGAAATCACAATTATGTGGAGTTACTGAAAAATAACAGTCTGATGCGTGGAGAGGCTGACGGGATCGAGTCATAACTGTAATGTGAATGTTAGGAAGATTTATCATCATCAAACTATTCTTGAATTAACCTGGAAGAGTGTTTGTGAATAATTGTTATACACTGAAACCTCCGTTTACGCAGTATTCAATTTACGTCCCTCTTTTTACGAAGTAAATTCCAAATAACGAGTTTTCTTTTTACGAAGTAAATTCCAAATAACGAGTTTTTTTGTGATTTTGTGAAACTGGGATGTACTGTGAAATACCCCACAATATGGGTATTGTTGGAATCGGAGTGACGTGTAGGGACCGGAAATCAATATCTGACGCCATTTTGGAATACAATATGGTGGCTTCCGGTAACATAATAACTTGGAAATTCTGTCATATACCCTACAATATAGGTATTTTTGGAATTGGAGTGACGTGTAAGAATCGGAAATTTATGTCTGACGCCATTTCGAAATCCAAGATGGCGGCTTCCGGTTACAGAAAAATTGACAAATACCACCACGTCACCCCGATTCTTAAGATACCCATATTTTAGGTTATTTAACATTATTGTTATGTCTATATGTAAGCGGAAGTCGCCATATTGAATTTCACAATGGCGTCAGACATGGGTTTTTATTTCTTATTAGTCACCCCAATTCCAAAAAAACCCATATTGTGGGGTATTTGACAGTATTTGCCAGTGTTTCTGTAACCGGATGTCAACATCTTGGATTTCCAAATGGCATCAGACATGGATTCTCGATTCTCACAGGTCACTCTGATTCCAAAAATATCCATATTGTTGTGTATTTATCGGTATTTTTCTGTTTTCCTGTAACCGGAAGCCGCCATCTTGGATTTCAAAATGGCGTTAGACATCGATTTCCGGTCCCTAAACGTCGTCCTGATTCTTAAGATACCCATATTGTGGGTTATTTAACATTAATTTTTCTGTTTTTATGTAACCGGAAGCCGCCATCTTGGATTTTAAAATGGCGTCAGACATAAATTTCCGGTTCTAACACGTCACTCCGATTCCAAAAATACCCATTTTGTGAGGTATTTGACAGAATTTCGAAGTTTTTCTGATACCGGAAGCCGCCATCTTGGATTTCAAAATGGCGTCAGACATCGATTTCCGGTCCCTACATGTCACTCCGATTCCAAAAATACCCATATTGTGGAGTATTTGACAGAATTTCCATGTTTTCCTGTAACCGGAAGCCACCATCTTGGATTTCAAAATGGTGTCATACATTGATTTCCGGTCCCTACACGTCACTCCGATTCCAAAAATATCCATATTGTGGGGTATTTGGCTGGATTTCCAAGTTTTTCTGTAACCAGAAGCCGCCATCTTGGATTTCAAAATGGCGTCAGACATCGATTTCCGGTCCCTACACGTCATCCTGATTCCAAAAATACCCATATTGTGGGGTATTTGACAATATTTTCAGAAACCTCTTCTTACGAAGTAAATCCCAAATAACGAGTTTCCTTTTTACGAAGTAAATCCCAAATAACGAGGTTTTTTTTACGCACTAATTCGATTTACGAACCCCCGTTTTGGTTCGTAAATTGAGGTTTCAGTGTACAGATAAATTAAATTGATAAACTTAATGGTTCAAACAACAACTCCATCCTGTTGAACAGCTGAAAATAGGGAATCTTTACAATTTGGATCCTAAGCTATTCCAGTATCGATGGGCTGAAAGTATTCAGTCGACCCAAGTAACCAACAAGCCTGCTAATACGCCTTTTTGCAATATAAGTCTAATATAAGTCTAATATGCGACTAATATAAAGCTTAGCATGCCCTATGTAAGTCGTTTATAAGCCTTATATTGCAACTACGACTGTTTTCTCTTTCATATTTTGTCGTTAAAACCACCAAACCCACCACGAGCCGCCGTGACTACCGTCAGTCTTCAACCACGGCCCTCATGATCATGTTAAAGACACACCTAACAACACAACAAAAACTAATCGGTCAAGTGCCAAGCGACATTTATTTTCTTAATGAATCATGCTTCAGCTTGAAAAAAAAATCATAATGGATTTTTCGCAGGCTTGCTGAAACTCCTCAAACTCACTGGAGGTTTTAAAACACTCTTGTCCTGCGAGTTTAGCCAGCCCTCACCTCGAGCGAGTGGGGCAGGAATATGGAAGAAGTTAACAAAAGCTCCTCGAGAGAGAGGGAGAGTGAACGTCAGCGAGAGGATGATTTGACGTGAGGTGCGCTTTTCGAGACTCCGGATGACTTTTTTGTTCGACGCAAGAAGCTCAGAGTTCACCCAGAGTGAGAGTAATGCTGGGTTTCGACTAGGCAAATCAAATGATCAACTCAGTTGAATTCAATTGGCTTGAAAAGTTGAGCCTGGTTCAACTTCTTTCAATTCAAGTGAGTTGATCAAGTCAGTTGAATGGCATGGTTTACACGTTCAATTCGCGTTCAAGTCAGTTGAATTCAACTGACTTGATCAATTGACTTGCCCTATCTAAACCCAGCTTAAGAGCGTGTGATAGAAAACATGAACATGAATGGCAGCAAACCTCACTCTCATTTTATCCCCCTTCGCTCACAAGCTCTGAAGCTAAGTGGAATGATTTGGCAGTAGGCATTCTACTCCTCAGAAAAATGCTACGCTCGGCTCACCTAACCGTAAAAACCTCAAGGAACATGCTTCATGCGATCGAGGTCATCCCTCTGACAAAATGAAACGATGAAAATAAATCTCAATTACTCCCCGAAAGGACGCATCCGCTATCGCAAACAATGCATCCGATCCCCAATCCGGCGCAACCGGCATCCCGCCCACGCATGTCGACACCACCATCAGAGGCGCAGCGAGCTACCAGCCACACCAAACCGACCCACAAAAGCAGACACGTCCCCTCGAAAATGCAATCGAGAAATGTATAAGAACAATCCTCAACCGGAACGTACTCACCAAATCAATATATCCGGGAGCGCATTCCCGATGCTTATTTTTCTCTAGTCATTTTTAAACAATTCCTCCTCTAGCGATTCCAACCGCACAGTAACCAAATAGGGGAAATGTATATATATCCATTAGTACCGTCCCAATGACGCGTTCATCTAGATACAATTGATAAATAGCAGATTTTTAGCGATGGGCCCAATCTTAGATCCATAGGCCAACATTAGAGCCATTTCCCCTACCTTTCACTTTTATTTTCTTTTTCAAGTCACTGTCCTCCGAAAATCATCATGATGTTGCAGCTTAAGTCAATTTCATGGTTGGGAGATCTTGTTAAAAAAAAATTGTGTTACTTTGAAAATTTTACCATGAACATTTTTTATGAATCTTGAACTAACAACCTCAAGGCACCCCTGCCTCCTGACTACGCCTGTGGGTGCGCTTATTGTCACCTGATATTTATACACATTGCTCAATAATAACAATAATAATGCAAACTTGAACGAGCGGATCGTACCACCCGTAGAGCAGGTATATAACTTAGCAAGCGCAGTGAACTGCAAAGTCATCTTTACGGTAATATGATTTCAATATCCCCCCTCTCCCCCTCGCCTACTTGCATGATGTTGATATGAATTAGAGCGTTCAAAAGCTCTTAAAAAGTTTCCCCTTCCATCGAAAATGTTGAAATATTATTACAAACAACATTC
The DNA here is from genome assembly GCF_037179485.1 of Ochlerotatus camptorhynchus. NCBI lineage: Eukaryota > Metazoa > Arthropoda > Insecta > Diptera > Culicidae > Ochlerotatus > Ochlerotatus camptorhynchus. The sequence continues at coordinate 2,737,651 of NW_027040536.1, forward strand.
TTCGGTGACCCCCCACACTTCGATTCGACTCGGCCATCCTGATTGCAGTAAGTTTTCATTGTGAAAAAGAACTTTCAAAATATTCATTCGTCGCTCCACCGTCGCCCGGCTGTCTACTGGAGTAGCCCGAAGGGCTAACTAAATTCCAAAGATTATGTTTATCTTTCGCCTCCGCTGATTCCGTGGTTCCGCTTTCCGTTACATAAGACGTAGAATTTCTGTTTTTGTTTATACTGTAGATACCTACCACTCGCAAGAAGCTTATTTCAGTTCGTCTTATCAGTACGTCCCGCTATGTGCCAATAATTAGAGGTTCGACGGTGGTTCCTGGAAACCGGGTTAGACGTCAGCACACAACGCTTACTATAATCCATTCATCCGCGTTGGTGACTGTCGAAACAAAGCAGTAACCTCCATGAAGCTCTGTTACGCTTTCCATGGCGACGACAACGACGACGGTTTCCATAGAAGCAGCGAGGCTTTTGTTGTGTAAATATTGGTTGCTGCTTCATTTGATTCTGTGTTACATCTAGGTAGGTAGGCACCATTACTCACGGTCGCGGTACTTGTCGAAGGGGGAAAACAATCGAAAGGAGGTGTGGCACATAGCGAGAAAGCCGAGATTACTGTTATTATTGGTGAGATTTATTTCTTTGAATGATACCTGAGTGGTGGTCGTTTGAGGTCGCAGCTGAGATGATGAAAAGCTTTGATGCTATTGAAATGTAAAGATGAACGCTTTTTTTTTCTCATTTCTCGAGAAATTTGAGTACCGTAATTGAGGTGGATAAACCGATGTCAACCTCAGAGGGTCCTCTGTCAGTGCTGTCAGCTAAATGGTAAAACGTGGCTCAACCAGTCAATTTGTTAACTCCACCTTAAAACCTTGCTGATGCAATAACACATTTACATACCTAATCAATAGTGTCAATTCGATTTTCGCTGTCAATCAATCAGGTTCACCGGCAGCTGATCGACTTCTGTTGATTATATCTGCTCCACTAAAATAATATTTTCCCTCCCAGCGTCGTCCTTGGCTCGGGATGATTAGTTAATCCACTCTTCAATATTGGACTCAATCCCCTCGAGCAAACATAACTTTTATCTTTGGACGAACACGTTTTGGGGTAGGTAGTCACTCCTCCCAAAAATAGTGGCAACAGCATTAGTAAATGGACTGTAACCAAAAATAGGTAAACCCATTTCAGCTACAAAGCCAAAGTGATTTATGACACTCAATTTTCAGCAACATGAATCACGTGACCTCGCTTAATCGTCGTGAATTATCGAATCGCATTAATTGCATCCCAACCGAGCAACCGAGCGAAAGCCAATTTCAAATTTCACAGCCCAAAATCAGCCCAATTATCGGAAACGGACCAAAGATACGCGAGCCTGTAAAAAGTGCTAACGAAATTAAATTAATAGTTTTACCACACTTCCATCCCCGCGCGGCTATTTGCATGTTTGTAATTACTGTTTGTGTTTGGGAATCATTAAACCAAATGACCGAGTTCCCAAATGGTGCATATGAGCTTTTTTTTTATTGATCAAGCATGCAAGCTATTATTGACCAGCAATTTGGCTCATATTAGCACCTGGTTTTAATTGCCATGGATGATACATGATGCGTTTATGAGAACTACAAAAAAAAGGTGACTGATCTACTTCAGCCATGCATCAACCCTACAATCAATGTAGACATGCATCGTGGACTGGTTTATTGATTGAATAATCACGTGCTGAATAGGTTAATCAAGTCTAGGAAAGTAAATGCATGCTGAAAGCTGAGCATTTTGCTTGCCCTCTTGGCACCTCCATAGGCGCTCAACTATCTCGTCACCAATCGCATGAAGCGTAGAAAAATGTAAGTAGTCTAGTGAGCCATTTGACTTCATTCATCAGCACCGAACAGACGGGGGGGGGGGGGGACAAGGGGGGGGGGGTTAAGAGAACACCGAGAGGTTAATGGAGTGATAGCTTAATTCGTGCTTAACCAATGGCTAGCAATGGCTGTCCGCGGTTGGGTTGCGAGAAGATCGTAGATAAGGAACAGCCGTTTGAATGGATGCTTTTCTTGTTGTATGTAGTGCTTTGAAAGGAGTTTAGTATGCTTTCGGTTTGTTTTGATTTAACTTTTCTGCATAACTGATTTGTAGAATTTTTTACTAGTTTTTGAAATAGCAAGAAGGCTACTCATTTAACTTTAAGGTAAATCCTTGCAGTACCGAAACAAAAAATGAGACTCGGTAGCTTAATGGCTACCGGTTCTGCTTACTGAGCAGAAGGTTGGTAGTTCAATCCCAGGCCCGTCCCTTGTATTTGTATTTGTCACTATGCCTACTTCTATATACCCATTAGATTTAAATAAACAAATCTGTTTTACCGATCGCATCACTTAAGGTCCGTTTAGACTTTTTGATTTCTTGGTCTGATTTTGACCGCCGCCATAATGAAAAATCTGCTCGAATTTACTTACGACTTTGTCGACTTTGACTTTGTCGAATCCCCCTGTTTGCTGGTGTTCACACTGCTTGCACATGTCGAAAGACCTGTCAAATTAGATTTCAAAACAAAACTGCATCAGGAATCAAAAGTAAATACTTCCATCATGAATTACCGGAAAATTGCTCTAGCTTCGGCAGACGTTTTTGCTTTTATTATTATAAATAAAATGAGAAGGAGAAGGTGAACTTGGTGGAGTAGGAAATGGATGCTCAGAAGGAACACCGGCAGGGATCTGACTCATCTTGTCCTTCCAGAGCTGCGATATGAAGGGATGCCAGGATGACGATACCAACTTTCGACAAAGTTTTGGGAAAAGTTCTCTATAGATCTACATGATTCCTTGAGTTTGAAAATTTCTGTTAAGAACTCAATTCTGCATATGTATTTCTTTGAAGACCTTCGGACGTCCCTCGAGTTTTGTTTCTGTTCTCTGGTAAAATATATTTAAAGTTCAACAAACTCTCCTGAAGATCTGCAAATTTCTCGGTAGTTCTACAAATTTCTTTAAAATTCTTCTGGAAAATTTCCTAAAAATCTACAAAGTTCCTGAATCCCTGCAGATTTAAGATCCTTAAAGATCAACAATTATCTCTCATGTTCACAAAATTTCATATAATCTACGAATTTCTCGAAAGTTCTATAACTTTCTCTGTAGATTTTCATGATTCAATGAATATCTTCAAATACCTCTGAACATCTACACAATTTTCTTAAAGATTAAAAGATTATCTTGGAATTTTTAAGCTTTCCGGAAGTTTTCTGAAGTTTCATTAATTTTTCTGAAGCTGTGTAAATATCTCTAAAGATCAGTCTTATAAACAGTCATGGAAGTCGACACATTTTCTGTGATAATTGACTGCCTTTGCCTCCGAAACTATCATAGTACAGTACCAAACCAAAATGTCATATGACAGGCTCTGTTATACGACACTGTCGCCGAAAATCGTCACGAATGTATGTATTTTAGTTTTTCTCATAATAAGAGCTGCTGATGTTGTGCTTGTGTGAATTCTGAAAATAGCAACCGATGATGTCCTAGTAATAATAATTCTGATCAGAAATGGTTTGATTTACCCCAAATTGAGGAATTACAACGAAATCACACATGTCATATGATAGCTATTTTGATTATTTTTTTTTAGCTCGAATGTTATTCTACCGCTCGTGTTGTGTGAGAGAGACGACGCTAGAGCATGAGTGTGCAAATAAAAACAGACTGTCGCGCACGAAAACGAAGCGAGTGTAGTAAAAAACGTCAACTTTTTCAACCCCTGCTAAAGATCAACGAACTTACCTGAAGTTCTGTTAATTTCTCTTACAATCCAAGAACCACAATACAATTCTCGAAATTTATTTACACATCTGTAGATTTTTCAGTAGATTTACGATCTACCCTCTGAACTTTTCTGAAGTTCCTAAAATTTCTTACAAATTCTGTACAGTTTTCTGAAGTTCTGTAAACTTTCTGCCCTAAAGATCTACGAACTGCCCTTAAGTTCAATAAATGTCTCAGTAGATCTCCGAACTTCTCTAAAGTTCTGTAAATTTCTTTGCGGATTCTTGGATTTCCATAAAGTTCTGCAGATTTATCAAAAGTACTTTGAAATTCCGCAAAGCTCTACAAATTATCTGAAATATTTGAACTTCGCTGAAGTTTTAAAAATGTATCTGAAAATTTCCAGATTTCTCTGAAGTTGTTTAAATACTTCTAAAGATTGGTGAACTTTACCGAAGCTTTGTGAATTTTGTTGAAGTTTTGGATTTTTTTTTTCTAAAAACGTATGAACATTCTGACGTTCTACAGACTTCTGTTAAGGTATACGGCTTCTCTGAAGTTCTTCAGATCTATCTTTTTCCAACTTCCATGGAGTTCTGCCTGTCTTGTACTTTTGTACTTCGCTGCGATTTTTTTTTTGGAATTGAGGTACTTTTCTGACATTTGACGAATTTTCTGAAGATCTCTCATTTTTCTGAAACTGTGCAACTTTCTGAAAAATTCCTACAAATATCTTTAAAGTTCTGTAAAATTGTCTGAAGCTCCGTAGTTCTATTCTCAAGATCTACAAAAAAAAAAACGTGGAGTAGATCTGCAAACTTTGTAAATTCCTCTGTAGGCTCTCGGGCTATCCTGAAGATCTAAAAATTTCCCTGAATATCTCATAAATAACCTTAAGTTCTCAAAATTTATCTGAAAATATTTGAGCTTCCTGGAAGTTTTAAATGTCTCTATCAAAATCTACAAATTTCCATGAAATCGTATAAATATTTTTTTTAAATCGCCGAACTTCGCTGAAATTCTGCAAATTTTACTGAAGATCCATTTAAACTTCTGAGATTCTTAAAATGTATCAAAAAATCTGGTTTGAAGGTCTCCAAATTTATCGGAAGATCTATGACCATTCTTGTGATTTTTCAGAAGTTCTGTTTTTTTAAAGTTCTGTAGCTTTGTTCTGAAGATCTGTGAACTTTTCTGATGTTGAATAATTTTTCAGTAGATCTTAAAACTTCTGTGAAATACTTTATATTTCACTGTACAGATTCTTGGACTTGCAAAATTTGCAAAATTTCGCTCGCTTATAGTTTCACAAATTGATCTGAAAATATTTGAGCTTGCTTGAAGTTTTGAAAATTTCTTTAAACATTTATCTGAAGACCAACGATCTCTTTTGTAAATGTTTTATGAATTTGTGCAAATTTTTTTTTAATTTTTTTGTAGTTCTGTTCTCAAGATCTACGAAGCTTAACAAATTTCTCAGTACATCTCCAAACCTCTCTGAAGCTCTAAAAAAATCTTAGCAGGCTCTAAGACCTGCTGTCTGGCATACTTATTCTTATAGAATACATGCTTCGTATTATATAAACACTAATTTTGTTGACCATGCCATGATCAAAGTCATTACGGCATCTCTTTGACAATCACAGGACATTATTGAATAGTGAAATCGGTTTACCTTCCCTAATAAAAAAAAATACCTTACCCGAACGAAATGACTGAACTATTCCAGTAAGTAAAATAACTATACAAATTTTATTAGGGTTGCTGCTGGATGCCATCAAAACACAAATCAAGCGTTCTTTAGTGGTTCAAATCCATGAAATTAAAAAAAAAATCAATATTTTAACTTTGGGCTACTTTGCTGGATGAGCCGAATGAAAATCAAACGCAAACCTATTTCGTTCGACAAATCAAACGTTAAATCTAATCATCCTGTCGAAAAAGTGTGAACGCATCCTAAAATTGCAACCGACAAAATTATCGAGCAGTCCGCTCGAATCAGACCAACAAATTATATAGTCTAAACTATAGATACTATAGATTCCATAGATAAGCGTAGGCAAAGTATAATGTAGCCAAACGAACTGTCAGTTAGTGTAGCCAAACGAGCCTGACGTCATCATGGTGTTGTTTGAGGGAGAAGTATTGTAATATTATGAGCACAAAACGCTTTCCACACTCCACATTCCGATTTATTTCGCTGACAACAGAAGAAAGAAAGACTAAGCAAACCATTCCTCGATTCATTGTTGCAAAGATTTGCTTTACACTTCATTTTGAACTTTTACGCACGAAACAAAACAAAACTGCACAACGAAGAGCTCTATGATGGCATGAACTTGTTTCACGGATGCCAGTAAGATCATTTATTTTTCATGGTTGCCAAAACAACTTTATGTGCCTCCGCTTATCTATGGAATCTATAGTATCTATAGCCTTAACGTACCTTTACCACTGTGAATCCAGATCAAAAACAATCTGACCCACACTAACACAACTTTCCTTCCAACAGCAATCGTATAGATGCAGACACCGTAAACACGGTCTCTATAACAACGATTGTCATACTAATCACCCTTCTTCCTTTCCAAAAGACCGTGTGGACGAGGTCGGCGTCCACTGATGATCTATAAATAGCTTGAATTTGTGAATTTGCCCATTGAACATGGATAAGCTAATCCCAAGCATCATATAAGGTTAGCTGTGCAATTCCACTTGTTTTGATTAGAAACGGAGTAGCAGCAACTACGATATGCATGGTCTTTTATAAAAAAAATCTTTGCAGTGCCCAAAAATGACCGTCATGATTGCTGACCTGCACTAGATCTCTTCAAATTTTCACGAGGGCCAAATTCCGCACTCAGCACAAATTGATACACATTTTAGATGAAATGCTTGGGAATTAGGCAAGTTTCAAGATTTGTTTTTTTTTTTGACGTAGTACTACGTCTGTAATTTCTATATGAGGGTACACTTTGTGAAAACCTAAAATGGAACATCTAACAAAATTATGAAAGATTTCGAACGCTAATAACTCAGCTGCCCTGGACCAATTTCAATAATTTTATCACCAGTCGAACAGATATATGTCTACGCATCTGTTAAATTTAAGATTTTTTCATTTTTCAAATTGTCACTATTGAAAACTGCATGAATGTGCAACTGTTGCTTTGCTAATTAAAATTATCACCGATTGCCGGTGAAAAGCAAATTCCTTAATACATATTTCAAAGTTGAATTCCATCCGGTCTCACCAAACGGTGTTTATTCAATCACCGCGTGGTGAGTGGTGGTATTCTCCAGTACACAACGAAAGGCTCCCCGCAAGCAGCTAGCTACCAAGGCTAGCCTCAACCGCTGATCGGATTCAGTTCCAATCACCGTGTGTGGTGGTGTCCGGTCGTCGGTATCAGCTGCAGCAGCAGCAGTTCTTTCCGAGCGTGGCGTTGAATATTGTTCTCCAGTACACAACGAAAGGCTGCCTGCAAGCAGTGAGATGCAGCCCACATGAGCATCCATAGAAGGAGGAAGAAGCCACACCGCTATTGATCGGAATCAGTAGCTCTTCGTGAGTCGCAGTGGGCCATCTGTGCCAAGCACGTCACCCTCATTCCAAACACCATTCAGCTCACTAGTCTCATCTGTATTTATCACCCTAATAGCTCAGCATTACCATACATTTGTAAAAGAGTATTTTTTGGACATTTGTCAAGGTCATGGAATTAGGGCCTAACAGCTTTGGTAAATAATGACTTCTTTCGATGATGTCTTGAAAGTCAAGGCTCGCCCACGCAAATCAACATCACCATCAGGTAGGGTAAGACTTCCCCTGCCCGACAATAATGCTGGTTTGCGTGGGCGTGCCTTGAATTCATAAAAATCATCGCGAGAAGTCATTGTTCACAAAAGCTGTTACGCCTGATTCCAGGCAAAATTGGGGGTGTGATTTCAAAAACCATTTTCTACCATCCTCCGCAGCGAATGTTATAAGTTAACCTTGCAGACGATGTAGCGATTTTTTATCTATTTTATTTCGTGTTCCGTCTACGCTTTCGACTATACAAGCAACCAGGCATGGAAAATCATTTGCATTCATTTCTTGCATTCATTTACATTCATTTGCCCCTAACTTTTTTCATCAACAGAATTCCACAAAATAATGAAAGGATCTTTTGTAGGTTTTGTTATGAGCTACAACTTTTGTTAACAACTCCATTCCACATCTCTTATGCATGACGCACCAGAGCGAACATAAGCCACTACTGTTTTTCAAAGAATGTATTTTACATTCACTGAAAAACAGTAACAAGTTCTGCCCGCTCTAATTCGTGATGCATAAGAGATACAGATTTTAATTATGAGCAAAAGTTGTAGCTAATAACAAAACCTACTTAAGCTCTATACAAGATTTTGTGGAATGCTGTTTATGAAAAAAGTTAGAGCAAATGAATGTAAATGAATGCATGAAATGAATGTAAATGATTTTCCATGCCTGCAAGCAACCATTTTATTTATTGTAACATTATAAAACAACGCACATTCTTGCCACGTTTCTCTCCAATTCCCGTTCAGCAGAAAAAGCATACGAAATCGAGTTATCGTACTATGAGCGCTTCTTATTCGCTTTTAGCATGACTTCATTTCCAAGCATGGAGAAAACAGTGGAGAAAGCACAGGTCTGATAAACGCAACCTTTTTTCGATTTTGTCGGTATAATTCATTTCCCTCACTATAAAACACTTCACATTCTTCGGTCTACATTTTCTTGCATTGGACCGCAGCTCGGTAAAAACGGTGTTACGATCAAAATTGTAACATGTGTAACGGCAAAATTGCAATATTTAAAACTACATGCTTTAAAGATTTATTCGCTACCAAAATATTTAAAATCTATTGATAAATTGCTGAGCAATGATTTTTCAAACATTGCCAATTTGCTGTTGCACATTTTATCGGCGGCATCGTGTTCGGAGTGTTGAACTTGACGCAGTTCATTTGATCGATCATTTGAAAAACTTGAACACCCCTCACTGTGCATGCAGAATGATGCCTCTATTTTGATTTTGACATTTGCTCTTCAGTTATCAAAATGGCGTCCAATGCATCAAAATTTTGCACGCGCATCGCGAAAATCCGAGCTACTCGCACGCCCAATTAGCGAAATCGTTATAAGTTACCAAAACAACGGACGGGGAAAGATGGCAGACATTTTCAAGCATATGGAACTGTCGAATATCTGGTTTAACAGAATATCTGTACCTGTGGCTTGAAAAGCGACCTTTTCATTGAGACCGTCAACCAAGAAATTCATATGAATGAGTGTCTGGAAAAACGTCTGCTGCTTTTCCTGAAGCAACACGATTGCTCCGTGCTGTTTCGGACGGATTTGGCATCCTGCAATTACGGAGAAAAGGCCATAGAGTGGTATGCCGCCAACAACGTGCATGTGATGTCCAAGGAGAAGAACCCACCCAACACGCCAGAGCTCCGCCCAATCGGAAAATATTGGGTCATCGTAGAGCGGAGTCTGAAGAAAACCCAAAAAAACTGTTGAAAGCGAGAAGCAGTTTAAGGCAAACTGGCGTTCAGCGGCGAAAAAAATGGCCACCCTTTATCTCACCCTCCATTTATGCGGCCTCCACTAGCATCCTGCGATGATGAATCTCTCATTATTGTAACAAATTTTACATCCCACGGTTGGGTGTAGCTGGAAAAATACTGGAAGTACACTAGTGCTGCGTAGTGGCAGAATGATGAACTAATCTGTGCTTCATTCGAAAGGATCTAGCTACTTCAACTTTTATTCCAAAGACACACATTTTGCAGGCGGTCAGAATCGTGAGACACAGCACATTTTAGAAGTTCATATGCACAAAAGTGCCACGTCGTGAGTATATTTTCACATTAACTGTCCAACATGTAGAAGGCCTTGGTTAGTTGAAAAACTTTGCCCAAAAGAGTATCTTCCCAGATAGTAAAGATCTCGAGGTATAGCGCATCTTGAAATTTCATAGGAACACCAGCGCTGCGTAGTGACATAATTATGAACTAATTTTCTCACCATTCAAAAGCTTTTGGCTGCCTGATCAACTTTTGCAATGACAGTAACTTCCTATCTCCTGAACGAAATATAGCACATACTGAAAATTAACATAAACACTATCGTTGCGTACCCGAGCAAAGTTGGATATCAAAATTATATCAAATTTTGTTTTTGAAATCATGTTGATAACATATTTTGATATTAAGAGTTGGTTGGAAATGCTGTCTAACATGAAGCTTTAGTGTGATAATTTATTAGCTAGAGAATGGTCTTAGAAGAGGGTAGGTAGATAGTTCCGTTATAACGGCGTATAACTAAAAAATGGGAATGATTTTAACTCTCTCATACCAAACCACAAACGTGCACAGAGAAAAGAAAGATTATGTGAATCAATGCTCTCTGTTTCCCCAACATAATCGTATGTTTTGTTTGGTTCCAACTTGTTCAGTTGTGCTCAAAATGCCGTCGAAGCAAGAAGCATTACGCGAGCGGATTGTACAGTTCTATCAAACGAACATAAATCACGGGAAAAAGTTCACTGTGAACCATTTTAAAAGCGAGAATGTTCCAGTTTCAACCATCTATCGTATCCTGGCATCGTCAGGAACAGCTCGTAGGAGTGGTAGTGGGAGACCGGCTAAAATAATGGACAAGAAAGGACTTAGATTGCTCCATAGTACTTTTAACAACAAGGATTCGATTAGTCAATCCGATGCAGCATAAAAGTTCAAGACTACGCAACCTTACATCTGCAAGACGTTGAAGAAGATAGGAATAGTTTGCCACAAGAAATCAAGAGCACCAGAATACACGGAGCAACAGATATCAACCGTAAAATCCCAATGCCGCTGGATGACCCGGAATTACGCCGTGTCGCCCGATTGAAGATTTCTTTGGATATTTGAGTTTGCTTGTATACAAAAACAACTGGAGAGCCAAATACTGTAAAAAACTGATTAATAGAATCAAAAGATGCATTGGCCAAATGGATAAAGAAGCTGTACAACGCTCCTGTTCAAACATCAGGACAAAGCTTTGTCGAACAGCTGATGATGGACCGTATTCAAATGTTCATTATTTTTTTAAAGTAAAGGGACGTCCCTTCAAATTAAATCAATCTGTTTTCCTCTCTATAAACAAGTCTTTTTGTTATGGCACTCAAAGAAAATTCTCATTTTTTAGTTATACCCCGTTAGTACGGCAGTATGAAAATTGAATGGAAGTTGAAAATGAGCTAAGGGCCATTAATGCGACAGTGCTAGTCATACGCAAACTTTTTGCCTAACCCGTACAATGTATGAGGAGATTTGAAGTATGTCTTCAAATTTACAGGCAAAAAATGTGCGTCTGACTTTGCTCAAATACTGCCTGTGGCTGTGGAATAGTTCTAGCGACGTTTCATCACTACCTAAAGCTCAATTTGGCCGAAAGCATTGACTTGCACTGTTGCATTAATGGCCCTTCGCTCATGTTCAACTTCTATTCAATTTTCATACTGCCGTACTTTAACGGAACTATCAATCTACCCACTTCTAAGATCATTCTCTAGCTAATAAATCGACAAAATATAATTAAAACACTAAAGTTTTATGTTAGATAGAATTTCCAAACAATACTGACAATCGCAAACTTCGTGTATGAAGTAACATAAAAACACTTTGAATATTTTGATATGCTATTTTGATTTTATTTTGATATTTCTAAATAAATATAAATGAAAACAAAATTTGATATTTTATAGCATCCACATTTATCACTAAATCTACTTTTTTTTTGTCTTACGAGTCAATCAGAATGCTTGCTGTTTTCTTTATGCACATCACAAAGACAATTATGATGTTTGCAGTTATATGTTACAACATTAATTGATATTAATCTGCTTGTGAATTGAATAAACAAATCGATATAAAATTAATTTCGTCCTGTTCGAATATCAATTGGAAAACAAATGATATTATTTCCATTGCATACTATCATGTTGAGAACTGATTGAAATATAGGTTTGTTTTTATTTTGAATAGATGAAAACTTATCGATAACATTTTTGACGAAGAACTACGTCTTTGATTTATATATAAGGGTACACTTTGTGAAAACCGAAAATGGAACATGTAACGAAATTATGAAAGATTTTGAACGTTAATAGTTCATCTGCCCCTGGACACATTTCAATAATTTAATCACCAATTGATCAGAAATATTTCTACGCATAGATAGCAATGCTTCGCACTGTTGATTTTCAACAAGAAACTTTTGAAAAGTGTCAAGCATTGTCCAGAAGCATCGAAATAACTAACAAATCCACCATTTACGCACATACATATGCTGCTTTCCCAACACAGTCATCAGAGAATGGTTTCTAGGTGAAACATGTCGATGTAGCATTGCTGCTTCCCCAACGCTGTCATCAGAGGGCGTGAGCGAATAGGGAGGATGCAATTGCGTAACATTTTGCACACTCATCGCCATATTCAGAACCATACGCCCCCAACGACCACACAAAATGCAGGGGTGCCAGCGATTTTGAGCGATTCTCTTCATCGACTTTCTGTTAAGTTAATAACTCGACGGCAAGCACATTCATTGATACGTTTGTTGCTCTATGGTAGAATTGCATAGCAGAAATACTGCAAAATAGGTTAGTGAAGCCATGGTCATCAAAAGAGAAAATCGATGAAGAGAATTGACTTTCACCCTTCTGCTTCTATGCCCCTTAATTCAGTCGTCGTCATAGCAATGAAAACTAGCATAGCACCGCTTTTGGTTCTTGGGTTACACTTGCTGGTTGCAATTATGATGTTCGACATTTTTGAAGGACCACCAAAAACATGAAATGACACTATTTTCTAGGGATGCCAATTATTCGATTAACGATTAATCGCAAAGATTTTTCCAGCTTAAATATTTATCGAATTTTCAATTATTCTAGCGCGTAACCGACATCCGTTCTTATTTCTTCTCGTTTAATCTAGCGCAGTAGAGAAAATAAATAAAAGTACTAATTTATCTGAACAGGCATAGAGAAGAACCATTACGTGAAACAGGATTATAAATTCGCCGAAAAAAGTGTTAAGCGTCTTTCTGCTCAAGGCTTAGATTTACCAACTTGTTGAGAGAAGAAGTTTAACGAGAAAGGGGGAGGAGTTTTAGCTGGGAGACTGATTTTCTGCGGCCTTCCAACCTGTCGCAGACACCAGTTCAACCTCTGTCCAGCAGCAGACGGGCCGAGACTCTTGCGAGTGCCCAATCATTGAACCGAAGAATATGGGATTCATATCAAAAGGTTCTTTTCAGAGCAATCATAGTGATACTAAAGAGTATAAACAGAAAGAACCCCGCTCAAATTCCTATTCCTACACAAAACACAAGCTCCTGCTGCAGTTGACAAATAACATTTATTATATAATACCACGTAGTCCTACGTCACCATTGCGTCCAACCCCATAGGGCTGTCCCTTGTTGTTTTTGATTTTGAATCTTGATATCAACCAATAGATTTCAAAATATCAAATTTAGTTTTCATTTTGTTTTGAATCTCTGCTCGGGTAGCTACCAGGCTGTAGATTAAGATTGATTAGAAATTTTCAAGTCAATTTGTTCAAAGTCATGTTGCGATGATTAACAATGAACCATTTTCAAGACCATTTCAAAGCACCCGTCAAGCTAAACTTAATTTAAAGATACTCATTAATTCACTACTGATTGTCACAGCAATTTTCTTCAATGTTGTTTACTGCGATCACCATTAATAGCAATCTAGTTCCATCCCCAACATTTACGACAACCTTCAAAGACAATAACATTTTAATTTGAATGCCATCCCCAAACCACCCTTCCTCTCCTATCTTCAGTACCTGCTTCCAATCCCAAATCACCAACATTATTATCATAAACATTCCACATCGAAAGCAGCTCAGCTCAGCTGCACAAATCATCCCATCCAGTTCCATCGAAGAGATCGAAGGAATGAAGGGCCAGCAATAACCATAAAGCCAAGCGCATAAATCATATCTTTGGAGCACAGAGAGCGAAACTTTGATGACGACAACTCATCAAATCACACATTGTAAAGCACATCGTCTCGTGTGTTGCATGTTGTGCGTTGAATGGCCGAAGACGAAAGAGTCCCCATTAATATCAATTCCAGTGAAAGCGTTCTGTTTTGCAATGGTCTCATCTGATGGACACAAGTTCCCATTTCGAAACAATGACTAACGACGGATGTATACGAGCTGGAAAAACGGATATAAATCTTTCAACAATCAATAATGATTCGAAAGGACGTAAATCTCGCTAGGAGAGTAGTTGGGGTAGTTTACGACTTTTGTTGACTGCAGCACTGCCTCTGTCTGTCTCTTACTGTCATAGTCAACTCTAATTGATCGGAAGAGAAGCAGACATTTTGATCGTCTTATTCATCCAAACTACTTTAAAGTCATTCCAACAAATAAGCTTTTAAGTTCTCCGATAGCGTTCCAAAAGCCGATCGACGTGGCATTATTGCGCATGCGTGTTTGTCCCATTAGTTTAAAATATATCCTCAATAAGGCGATTATCGCAATGACTAATTGACGGTATTTTCTTTTTCATAGGCACACGTCGTGGCGGCATTCGAGCAAAGTTTGGCCAACATGACCCACCGGCTACAATCGTTGACGGCTACGACGGAAAAGAAGGTACATTTCAGTCAACTTACTTAGTTCACCTAATTACCTAGTCACTAATGGATGACTTATCTCCCGAAAAATGTAGGATAGCGAAATTTTGGACATGCGACAGACAATTGAGCTGCTGCGGAAGCAATCGATCCAGGCTGGCCTAACTACCGCCCATATGCAGAGTATGGGCGTACAAGTTAACGGACAGGTCAATGGAAATGGAGTAAGTGGTCGGCGGCACTTTGCGAACGATACCTTGACACTAATGACTGATGACTTGCTGTTGTCGATTCTTTTTCACTTTTTTTTTTATTCGTAGAACACAGATCAGAAGACATCGCCACCACTGCCAACCGGTGCGGAAATGCAAAGGCATCATAGTTCCGACTCTATGTGCTCTTTGAATTCGGTCAGCTCTGGCTGTTCGGCTCAGGATAAGAAGAAGAAAAAGGGATGGGTAAGTTGGTCTGGGATTTTGACGAATTAATCTCACCCACGCTTTAACACACATTTCCATCTCAAAATTCCAGCTACGAAGTTCCTTCACCAAAGCATTCTCCCGCAATGCAAAAATCTCCAAAACCAACCGCCACGTGAGTCAGTCGTCAAACCTAGACCAGGGTTCACCGGCGTCCGGAAACCATCACCATCACCATCACCACCATCATCATAGCAGTAGCAATGGAAATAATAATCACCAGCAGCCTTCGACGACGATGGGTCCAATCGGTGAGAAGCAATCCGGAATCGGACCGCCAAACGCACAACTGCCCCCGCCGTCGCCCACCAAAAACGGTAGTCCGCACAAATCCCTTACTCTGGTTGAAAACGGTAAAGCTCCTCAACTGTCCAGCTCTCATTGTCGTCAACATAACGCGTCCCGTCTTTCTTTTGTAGCTAAACCAATCGACGCCGTTGAGCAAAATGGTAATCCCATGGTGGAAGACCTGAAGAAGCAACTTCGCGAGAAGGATCTGGTCCTTACCGATATCCGATTAGAAGCACTTAACTCCGCTTCCCAACTGGAATGCCTCAAAGACACTGTGATGAAGATGCGCCACGAGATGATGAACCTTAAGCATAACAATGAGAGACTGCAACGGTTGGTTACCACAAGATCCCTGGCCGGTAGCGAAGTCTCGCTTGGTCCCGTCAGCCCAAGCGGTTCGATGGGTGAACCACGAAGGTATAGCCTTGCTGCGGATAATGGAATGGCTCGAGCACCGCTTGAACTGCCACAGAATCTAGACGAAACAGAAGAGGACAATATTCCACCTGCTCCGGCGCCAGAACCTCCACCGGCTCCGCTAAGCCCGGCGATAATTGCTGAGCTTTCTCCATCCATCGAACGAGCAGCAATGGTTACTGAAATACTGACCACCCCTGCGGAAGATGTAGCTGATCCCGTGGACGGCAAGAAGATTGCTATTGCGGTCTATCTTGGTCAGCCGGAATCTTTCGCCAAATATGCGGAGGAAATGAACGAATGTGATAACTATTACCACTCGTCGCAGAATGGAGACGACATCGACGAGAAGTCAGTGTCTGAGAACGGTGAAAAAAGTCGGAAATCGTTCTCAGGTCCACCAGAAAGCAACAATCCTAGTCCCAATGAGTATATCATTGCCTATACGTACATCTCCGGGAAGACCACCTGGCAGAATCTGGATTACATTGTAAGAAAAACGTTCAAAGACTATCTGGGAAAGATTGATCCCGGAACCAATCTGGGTCTCAATACGGATTCGATCACGTCCTACCACCTGGGAGAAGCGAAACGTGGCCCAGAGATGGGATTCCCCGAGCTGCTGCCCTGTGGGTACATTATCGGGAACGTGAAGACGCTGTACATTTGCCTTCAGGGTGTTGGAAGCCTAGCTTTCGAAAGTTTAATTCTTCGCAACATAGTGCATAGGTACATCTCACTGTTGACCGAGCACCGACGATTGATCCTGTGTGGTCCTAGTGGTACCGGAAAATCTTATCTGGCAAGGAAGCTGGCGGAATTCCTGGTGGCACGATCCGGTCGGGATAATCCCGCTGAAGCGATTGCCACTTTCAAGTTAGTCTCGTCTTTCGGTTGAATTACCTTTTCAATCTAAATTGAACCTTCTTTTTTTAGCGTCGACCACAAGTCCTCCAAGGAGCTGCAACAGTACCTGGGTCACATTGCCGAACAGGCATCGATGTCCGAGGGTGCCGTGGAGGAGCTTCCAGCTGTGATAATCCTCGACAACTTGCACCACGCCTCAGCGCTGGGCGATGTGTTCTCCTGCTTACTAAGTGCCACCGCTGCCAAACTGCCTTGCATCATTGGGACGATGTCGCAGGCGACCTGTAACACCACTAACCTACAGCTGCATCATAACTTCCGATGGGTGAGTTTCGATATAAGGTGTTGTAGTAAATGCCCCTCTGACAAGTCCCACCACATTCATCGACAGTTCTCTGTGATTGGGTTTGCTTATTTCAAAATAGCAACTAAGCATTATATCCAATGCTGCGTTGCGCTGAGCACTCACCAGAACCTGAACCTGAACCTAAATTCAAGTTAAGTAAGCTTCAAAAATAATACTAGAGCACTTGTAGTTAAATCAAAAGGGACATACACTGAGGCAAAAATACTTAAGAATTCCATAAGAATCACTTATGACTTCACGACAAAAGGATCTGTTATGGAAATCATAAGTTTATCTTATGACTTCGGAGGGGAATTTGTTCATCATACCACTTAAGATTTTCATAAGTTGTCTTATGAAAATCATATTCATGTGTTATGAATAACATACGTATTTACTTGTTAAAATCATAATACGTAGCTATGAATATCATTTTTTACTTGCTATAATATTCTTTAGTATGCTATATAAATTATTTTTTAATAGAAATTTAATTATCACAAGAAGCTCATAAATTGATCGAAATTTATCCAACCGTCATTTATTTTAAGGATGGACAAAGCTCGATCAACTCGTGAGTTCTTGCTGGAAAATATTCAATCATTTGCTACGGCTTAAATGTTCTTTAATTGAAATATAATTGATTAACAACATAGGTTTATTGATAATACTAAAATTAATAATATTCTCTACATCTAGTTAAAATCATTATTTATCCGGATTTTTCACTTAATGAATAGAAAATGGAGATCCAATCACTGCATTAATACCAATAATACACATTGAATCACATCTTTCTACGGCTTCATAAGTTAATAAATGATCATCATATGCTCCTTTTTCCCAATTTCTGCACATTGCTTATATTGTTTCTCTATTTTTCACAAAATCTTCGATTTCTAACAATTTGATCGATGCGCTTTCCGATATCGTTATAAATTGACCTATTTTAAATTGTGAACCTTTGAATTGGATCGAATGTTCAAAAAAAAACTTTTTCTTTCACATTGAAAGGGCATTCGTTCGCGATTTTCAAACAGTATGGTCTCAATTGTAGAATGTTAACATTAAATTCACCTTCAAGCTCTAAATTAAAAAAAATCTTTTGTGGTATATGTCATATTCTCACTAAGTTTTACCTTTGATTCTTTGGGAAAAAAACGCGAATAATGACTTCACTGAGGTCGTTTATTGACTCTGCAGTGGTTTTTCGTCCCAAAGATAAATGGAATCGGGCAACCGTGTCGACGACTAGCTTTTGACCCACGTTAGAAAGTTTATGCGTTGTCGCTTCTTTCAACACTTGTTTTCCGTAATCTGTTTTTACCAAAAGAGTTCGGAGATGACTTGGTGACAGAAAAGTAGGTGATTCCCTGTTCACTGATGTCGAATATTCTTCTTTTTCCTAGAAGGAGTAAAGAAGTGGATTTTTAGAACTTAGTCAAATATATGATAAAATAACTTGTTCAACGTTTCTGTTCATAGGAAAATGCTCTGCTACTTCTGGCTCAAAAATCTCGACGGTACGTACAGCTGGAGGAAGCTTTTTATTCGATGTAGGCTCACTGATAGTACTTCGGAGTGAAAATAATCCTCTTTTCACGAGATTTTCTGTAGAACTTTCAGTAGATAATTTTTCTGCACTTTCCGCTACCAAATTTAACTTTTCGGTGGTATTTCAAACTTAAATACAGCTGCGTTCGTGATTGTCATCTGCTTTCCGGTTGTTGAACTCGAAATTGCTGGTAGAACGAACTCACTCGAATCATCAATTTCGTTAACTGGTTTGTTAACATGGCTGGAATCTTCTTCAGCGGATGCATAACTTTCCTGAATTTCCTGTTTAAGATCCTGTGACAATGAACAAACAAAATGGGGTAAAATACGAGGAAAAAATAAGGAACAGGAACTTACAACGATCGGATTTCCGATTATAACTGCTTTTTCTTTCAGGGGCTGGCCACCACTAGCAAACAATTTTGAAGGTGCTTGAAATGACATAAATTAAAAAATCATAAATCATTTTAAATAGGATGCAAATACTTACATTTTTCTGCCGCCACCCAGCTCCAAATTTGGTTGATTTCAAATGGAAGCGTGTAATTCGAAAACAGCGAACAAAAAGAAGCTTCATCTAACGTTAGCATTATCCAAAAATTATAACTTCATCGATGCTTCTGGAAATCATAAGTCACGCTTATGAAATGCATAAGCGTCTTAAGAAATCAAAATCATCCGGGTTCATAAGTTATGCGTTATGGAATTCTTAAGTATTTTTGCCTCAGTGTAGATTCAGAGATGATCAAATCAAGCGTAACTATTCAAATCGACGTATCTGCTTTTGTAAACAATCACTTCAATCGACCATTTGTCTTAACTGCTAGCTCACACACGCAAACAAACCTCATCAGGTAGGGGAAATGTTGGCTTCGGCAATACCTTAACCTATTATCGTCAGGGGGGTAAACAAAGTCCTAGAGCACTCAAATTTGACCAATAGTTGCTCTGAAACACAATGTATCCACATGCCAAAATTGAGCTCTCAAGGACGTTGTTTACCCCCCTGACGATAATAGGTTAAGGTATTGCCGAAGCCAACTTTTCCCCTAGATGAATTTTTCCCCTACTAGCTGGTGTTGTTAGTTTCTGTGAGTGAGCTAGTTGTTTCCACATATCGTCGATTGAAGTGATTGTTTACAAAATCAGATTCGTAGATTTGAATAGAAAAGTTCACTTGAATAAAATGGCACAAAGAAAATTCCCGGAAGACATCGCAGAATTATCCAGAAGACCTTAATTAGCTAACCAGGAAGGTATTACTTCAATGTAAATTAAACTTACTAGTTATATTCCTTCAATTTGTTTTGTACCCCAATATAATGGAAATACAACCTTCTACAACCACTTTTCCATACAAGTTTTTAAACCCTTCCTTAGAGGGTTTCTTCAACATTGAGCTAGGGATAGTATTATTAAAATGAGTATTATTAAAATTGACGTACCGTTTTTAATCAAATTCATAGGAGCAATAGACTGCGTAAGCAATAAGCATCGTATATTTAAAGCTTGTCGGATTTTAAACCGAGTCACGCTTAACAAGGCACTCCGAGTTTTGAATACTTTCCTGCGCCAGTGGGCCTGAAAAGCAATTTAGCATTAGCATTAGTATTAGCATCGTAGCAAGTTGCACGATATCGTAGGTGGTACAAATTCAAAACTATTAAGAGCAAGACGGATATCTATTACTGGATAGATAGTATCACACCAAATTTTGAAATCCTGTTCCAGCAAAATGAATTGCTGAATTGCATCCAGCAAAACTAACTTAAACTGAAAAATCAGTAAAATGAAATATTTTGCTGGACGTTCCAGTAAACTGTATGAAACGTCAAAATCAGGCCAAAATCTATCATTCGTGACGATTTATGATTATTTTTATGTTCAAAGTGTTCGACTCACAAAATATCATGGATATTATATAAAAAGAGCTTTTGTCATGAAGTAAGTATACTAAACTACCTTAGCAATCTGAATTAAGTTTAAAAACTTTCGTTTTTCTCTGAAATTTACAGTTTTCTTCATTCGCAAACCTACCCAGGAGTCTCCTTAATAAAGAAACAACAACAACAATAACTCACCCAGGATGGCCCATCATAGCTTCTTCAAGACATGATTTTGTAAAGAAGTGCAGTCACATTTAATAAATTACTATATACAACTACATGAAAGTGTAATAAAATATTTATTCCAATAATGCCTCTTTGAAAAAACAACAATCGAGATTTGCTGCTCTTCCAGCAAAATGATTGATGTTCCGTTTTGCTGGATAATCAGTAAAGTGCTGTAAATTTGACATTGGCCTAAATTGCTGGTCGTCCAGCAATAATATTGTGTGTAAGCAGGAAATAATTACTATCTCCCAGATAAAGACATATCCCGCTCCAACAGTTAAGGGTTGTCCTGGCCACGTCCTAGCAACTGGTAGCGATAGGAAAGGTATGTTAGTCCAAAATTTACTAAAGAGAGATGCAGAGAACTCTACGACCCCTCATAAATGTCTCGGGAATTTAGGAATTATGCTAGTAGGGAAGATAAGCCAGTCAGTGTTGCTGGCAAATGTAGATTTTTTTTTATAGATGTTGAAATTGCTGTCCAGAGCGTCTGCTGGAAGATAAGGTTGCTGAAATAAAATGAAGATATAACATGGTGAAATCACCATCGTTGTTGAACTCGTAGCTAATTAGAAGGAAGGAATTAGGTTGTGTCAAAAACGTTTAGAAAAGAGTTGATCAAAAATAAGACGAATTGTAAATTTACTCCACCATTCTTACATTTGACAGAACCAGAGTACCACAATTTTCGGGGTACATTGACATTACACTGGAGCTGTTAAATAGCTCCCGGGTTGGGTATCATCAGAAATTCACTTTCATGATTTTGTAGGTATCCCTAATATCATACTATTATGTGTCCATGGCTCTTGAAGCAAAGCAATGTCCAATTTGCATTGGGCAAATCTTTTACTTAAAATTGCTGAGGCTGCCTTTCAACGATGAAGGATTTCCTGAATAAATCTAGATAGAGCTGGAATTAGGGCGTAACAGCCTTTGTAAACAATACATTCTCTACACAAACCAACATATCCATCGAGTAGGGGAAGTCTTCTCCTACTCGATGGTGATGTCGATTTGCCAGGGAGAGCCATGACTTTCGAGAAAGCATCAAGAGACGTCATTGTCACGTCACGTTTTTAACAGTTTTTAACCATTGAGGATTAGTTCCTCTTTCGTTGGGCTTTGTATGCTTCTTTATGCTGATATTGCGATTACCCGATTTGAATTTGTTTGCGTGGACTTTAATCTGTCGATATTCCGTTAAAGACGATTGTCCACTTTGATTCGATCTAGAATTTGGAATGTTTTCACTTTTTGTATAGCTTTTTTCTCTGATACAGGCATAACCAAACTTATAGACAACATTGAAGTTGTAGTTTTCCAGAGTCTTCATGGATGACCTTCGACGATGCACCTTTTGAGGATCCTCCAAGCATCTACCAGCAATCCGTCATTTTAATTTCCCAACAGAGCAAGAATGTTCTTATTACTATCATCCACGCTTCGGGGAAGGAAACCTTATAAAAAAGCGTGGGTATGACTTTCTCATCAACTTCAACAAGACAGGCAGTTTCCCAGGGTTTGATTCTAGGAATTTCCGCCTTTAACCAATTGATTGTGTCTTCATTTTTGCAGATGATTATATCATTCTCCTTTCGTCGACGAAAAACGCACTTAGTTAGCTCAGTACTTCGGTTGTCGTGAGGCAGAATTCCAAATTCAATTGGAATTCAAAGCATCTCTGTAGGAATTTGTAGATTTGGTATTACCAGATCCTTTTGGTTCAGAGGACTTTTCAGTGGACTTAGATGAGCCTGGTGCCATTCCAGTTAAATCCTTTGCGTTTGAGGATTGTCCAGAACGTCCTTCTCTTACATCCACTAGTCTTTGCTGAACCGAGGATGACTTACCATTGACAAATTTTCTCTATCGGCTAAGCGAGCCAACTTTTTTCGGAGGATTCTTATCGTTGCTGTTTGATCCATTTAGCTCTGCATTTCTTCGACGCTTAGATGGATCTGGGTAGGGAAATGGCTTTTCAAGCATATGACCGTGATTAATTAGGTACTTAAACTTTTTCTTTGCAGCACCGTTAAGCCGTTTCATTGGATGTTTCTGATTAGGGGGTTTTAGTTGATGTTCACCCTTATTACCATCTTTAGTAAGAATGCTACAAAACATCGACACAAGAGTGACGTTGATACCATCCTCGAAATCGTCATCATCATCATACTCGTCTCCAGTTCTATCGCCTTTAGGGGTGTCGAGGACTGATGAGGATTGTTGCATGTCCAAATCGCTGACAACGGTTACATTAAACAGAGATTTGATACGCCGCAGCTCCGGTAGTTTAACGGAACCCTTTGTAAAGTACAGCAGATAAAGAACACTTTCTTTTGGTCCTATTTTCTTTTGTGAAAATATTTTCACGTCTGATGGTTGGACACCATTTGCCTCTAGCTCATCCTTTAGCTCGGATAGCTCAAACAGTGGTAGACCATAGAGGATGATGTGTAATGGTTGCATGCTTGCTGGGGTGAACGTGAAGAACTTCGAATTCGATTGACGAAGCGCCTCGATGGCAGCATCGTAATAGTCCTGCCATAGCCAATATATCCTGCTACGTCCCTGTAAGCTGTGTTCCTGATTTAACTGCCTGCCTAATTTGACTGGTGATAGCTTGTTTGCGGAATAATAACAGTATTTAGCAGTTCACAAGTTTGCTAGGTACCTTTGTTGACAACCGAAATTGATGATAGCCGGCAGTTTTCTTGATTTGTTAACTGGGGTATGCACCGAACAACCCGGGGGCAACTTGACAACCCAGTATATTTCAAGTGTACCCCAATAATTTGGTTCTGGTGGTTCTGTCAAACTCACAAGTTTTCAGAAGAGTTATCTGAATAGGGCGAGTGCGGAAATGATATATAGTAAATGAAATGAAAGTTTAAAATTTACGTTATTGCCGCGCGCCCACCAAACCAGAACGCGCGTGTGGTACACGTGAAGTCCGACGTCAAAACTAACATTAGCGACATAGGAAGTCTAGTGATTTTCAGTCGCATGCGCAGTCATTTTGATTTTCAGTCGTAATGCACAATTCATAATCAGTTTATATTTTTTATGTAGTCTCGTATGTCTTTGAGCAGAACAGAACCAAAAGCTTAAACATATGATTTTTAAATCGAAAATATGTGGTTAACATCGAATGAATCGGAACAAATGAGAATTAAGCGAGAATACTTTCGGTGATTTCGACTACCCAAGTAATCAAAAGTTCCGCATTCAACGATAAAACTCATTTTCAAGTTTAATAAAGTTCGGGTAAAGTTCTGACAGAACTTTCAACTTCCATAAAGTTCAATTAAAGTTCCGACAGAACTTTCATGTTCCATGAATTTCAAATAAAGTTCCGATAGTACTCCAAGCAACTAAAAGATCCACATTCAACGACAAAACCCGCTTTAAAGTTCCATAAAGTGCATATAAAGTTGCAACACAACTTTCTTGCTACTTTAGCAGCTATAGGAACTTCAGCCTCTTGAAGTTCAAAAAAAGTTCCAAAAACTTTTTAGGAACTTCAGGTAAAGCTAAAACAAGGCCACAACAAAGTTCCGATCAAGTTCCCAGCGGAACTTCTTAGCAACTTTTAAGTATCTTAAAAGATCCCTGCGGAACTTCTTAGCAACTTGAAAGTTTCTTAAAAGTTCCGTCATAGCCCACACGAAGCAATCCACACATATATTTTTCAGGAACATACATTAATGTACGTAAATATGAAAGGATCAGTGGGTCAAATGAATCATAATTCTTATATTTATGCAGTGCATCAAGATTCCATCCAAACAAAACAATTTCCTAGATTCAAACCCGTGTGTTTGGCATGCGATCTACGAACGCTAACAAGTGCGTCACAAGTGTGTTGAAATACCCTGCGGGCAAACACCAATTCATCAAGGTGTTGTGTTTCGTATTCAAGTCAGTCAGCTGGCACTGAAAACTCCAACAAGGCAGGATAACAGCTCACTTTAATATATCTCAGATGACGAAGCAGTTCATGCTGGGGCTCTCACGCAGAAGGACTGGGTTTAATTCTTTAAACAGCTCCAATTTTACTACTAATGCTGATAAATCAATACACTTCATACCTGCCTTTAGAAAAAAAACTTTCATAAAGACCTGACTTTAGAATTAACTTTCATAAAAGTGCGAACTAACTATAATGTAGTTGGGAACAAAAACCTTTCTTAGTTTATTTTCTAAAAGTTCAAGTTCCGCCAGAAGCTGCTTATAATGCTTTTTCTAGCTTAAAAAAGTACAACGTTAGTTCAGCGGTGTACTTTGTATGCTGTCGAAGGCCAATTTCAGCCTCTCAAACCGTTTACTTTACAAAAAACGGGAAAAGTATACCTTCATCGCACAACTATGTTCAAAACAATAATCTAAAGGCTGATCAAGAGCAAAATAAAACTGAAGAAACCAAAGTATTTTAATTGCCATTCGTATATAAGATGAAACTCAATCAATCGGTTCAATATGTATGGATTTATTTAATTTCACCACGAAAATCATAAATTCGCTCTTTTCATATGGCATTCTTGCCTGTGGTTTGACATCCACTCATGGTGAAACAAAATTTTTGTTTCTCATAAAGAAACGCCGTTGCGGCGGTGAAGGACAATCCCTTTGTTTACATTATGTAGCGACATCTACTATTTGCAAGTGGGTACGTGAAACTAAGGTTATCTGTCATCTTGCCGGGGACTTGGCACCGAACCATTGTTTATCTCTTCTTCCGGATCATAATCTGAGAGAATATCGAAGTTATTCTCGGTTGCGACCGTTGACTGCACTTATTGACTATTCGAAGAACAGTGTTTGAATACAGATTGACCTGGGGGAGACTTAGTTTAGGACATTTGGCTTGTTTACCTTTGCAAACATCCGTGTTTGAGGTTACCGACGACTGAGACTTAACATAAACACGGTTTGATGTATGACGAGTTTGTTTCTGATGTTGGTGATGTTTGTGCATTTTCCAGTTATCCTCCGAACTGGTGCTACCATCGAACTTGCCACAGCTAAATTAGTTTCTTCATCTCCAACCAATTTCAGCTCTTCCAAAACAAAACAAAGAATGTAAGTAAGCTTCCAGTATTGTGATCCTGAACGGAGCGAGTATCCTTTGTTAATGGGGTGCTTACACTTATGCTATTTAACTAGCGCTAATGAGCTAGCTGCTGGCAAAAAAGCTCACTAGCATAATGTAAACAGGGCATCAGCGTCTAGCAGCATGAAATTTCAGGAGAACTGAAATTCGTGCTAGTTGGCGAGTACACTAGCGCGAGTAAATCCGCGCAGATGTAAACATCTCATAAGTCTCCGTGTGCTTCTCTCCTTTTAGCCTTCTTGTGAATCTTTGTCTTGCCGAACAATCATTGTCATCAGCCCAGCCCGGCTTGAAATCTTCTCAGAAACCGTTGCCGTCTCGTCCAAATCGACCAGTGGGCCTGAAAAGCAATTTAGACGACAAAACCAATATCTCTTCAACGAAACATTTTCAAGGCTGGTGCCTTCGAAGAAGTTTCCTATTACAACGAAAACCGGTGTTATTGGCATAAATAAACAGTTCAATCTTATTTTTTAATCACAATCAGACATTGTGGAGACTTGATTTGAACTGTGCGGTATAACAGTCCCAGTAGTATTTTTGGGGAAAATGGGTTATACAAAGGAATTGATTGCCAAGTACCATCACTTTACAGTGTACAGGAATAGTTCCTTACTTTGCAAAGAAAATATCGCGAACAATTACAGAACTTCTTCGAAGTTCTTTAGAAAAGTTTAGATAACTTTCGACGAGAGATTCAGAATACTTCTGATGGCAAGTTCAAAGATCTTCTAAAGAAAAGTTTCGAGCAGTTTACAGAATCTTATTTCAATTCCCTGAAGTTCACAGAACTTCCGATAAGAAGTAACGAAAAATTCACAGAATATCCCTGAAGTTCCAAAAACTTCATTAAAATTCCATGAAGTTCCTACGGAAAGTTCAAAGAACCGTTGAGAAGTTCCAAGAACTGCCGACACGAGGTTCTCAGAACGTCTGACGATAAGATCAGCTATCTTCTGATGAGAAGTCCAGAGAACTTCCTATGAGAAATTCCAAGATTTTCTGACAACTGACTTCTGACGAAACATTCAGAGAATTGACTAGATGTTCATAGTACGGTCAGAGAACTTTCCATGAGAAGTTGACAAAACTTCCAAGGAGAAGTTCATAGAACTTCCAACAAGAAGTCCAGAGGACTTCCGAGGAGAAGTTTAGAGAACTGTCAAGGAGAGGTTGAGAGAACTTCCGAGGAGAATATCAGAGAACCTCCGGCGAGAAGTTCAAAGATATTCCAAGGAGTAGTTCAAAGCTAAAGAGAAGAAATTTAGCAAAAATCCAAGGAGAAGTTCAGAGAAGTTCTAAGAACATCCGCTGAAAATTCAGAGATCTTCCGATGCGAACTACGCACATTTACGACGAGTAGTTCAGACAGAAGATTTCAAACTTTCAGACAATAAAATATAACCTATTAGTAAGCTTTTGGCATATTTATTTCATTCAACTTCAATACCATAACAGAAACGCTCGCACCTTACGCTTAACTCCACTCATTAGGTTCTGTACAACATCTGGCTGCAGCTTATTCTGCATGGAAACCCACTTTTTCTTCATGTCTTTCTCAGATCCTCCGTAGTACCTGCTTCATAATAACCCAGTATTTTTCGATGGGCCTTAGTTCAGGTGCGTTGGGGGGGGGGGAGGGGGCTTAGTACCAACATTTGAATAGTGGCACGAAGCTAGATCCGGCCAGAAGATCGTAGGGTCCTCGTGTTGCTTCAGCAGAGGAAGCAGACACTTCTGTAGACACTCCCCGTTTACAGTCTCGGTAGTCACGAACGGCGCACTCCGTTTGCCATATGAGCAGATCGCAGGTAATTTTCTACAGCGTTTTTCTGTGATGCAATTTGATGTGGGACACCCTTTAATCTGCAGCAATATCCAACCCAATTAGGCAACAAGTTTCTTGGCAAACACGGTACATGAAATAGGGGAAATATGATGTTGCGGAAAAGTCCATTGCGGGATTTCATATTCTTGCTGACAGTTTCAATCTCTTGCTGCTTCCTCCCGAATAAGATGCATATAACTTTTCCGAATTTATTTTCGGCAGCCGATCAGATTGTCCAGGAAGCTGTTGAAAAATAATCCAACCCATGGAAGAACGCCCCTATTGGGGCCAAGCCGTAACAAACTTTACGGCAGCATGGAACAGCTGCAGCGATCAGCGAATCGAATTCCGCAATCATAAATGAAATTTGATGCTCGTGCATATGTGTGTGTATGAGAGCAGATTTTGTTTAGGTTGAATTCTTTTGAAAATCCGAGATTTTCTCTAATACGCCAAACTCAAACAAAATGAGGATAATACCATAGAGGTAACTCTAAGACTACTAGGTCCCGAAGAAACGTGCTCAACTTTTTGGTTCAGCTCTGGTAGTATCTTCGGTCCCAAGCTGATCGATGCACCCCTCGAAACATAGAAAAATCCACAAACCCCTCATTCTATCTGTCAAACGATGTACTTGGGACCGATATCCTAGTCAAGTGTGAGCCAATTTAAAATCGTTAGTTTTCACCGGTTGCTTTTACCATCATTACAAAAGTGAACGTCAGTTTTTGAATCACCCTTAACTGGAATTTACTATATTTCATACGTCAAACCAGTTGTTAATTTTTGCTCAAGTACTAATCCAAGATATTTCACTTGGTTTGACCAGGAAATTGGAACTCCGTTCATAGTGACTATGTGACTACTACTAGGTTTCAAAACCGAAGCTCTAGGCTTATGTGGAAATATTATAAGTTGAGTTTTGGAAGCGTTGGGAGAAATCTTCCATTTTTGTAAATAAGAAGAGAAAATATCTAAACTTTTCTGAAGTCTGCTGCAAATAACACGAAGACTTCTTCCTTTAGCGGAAATGCCTGTGTCATCAGCGAACAAAGATTTGTGGCAACCCTGAGGCAAATCAGGGAGGTCCGAAGTGAAAATGTTATACAATATAGGCCCAAGAATGCTACCCTGAGGAACTCCTGCTCTAACAGGTAGTCGATTAGATTTGGAATTTTGATAATTTACCTGCAGATTTCTGTCAGTTAAATAATTTTGAACTAATTTCATAATATAAAGTGGAAAATAAAAAAACCAAAAAAGGGTTTGGAGCTCGTGTCTAATTTAGAAACATTATTTTCAAAAGTTTTGTTCCTCAGGGCAGAGAATCGCTTTTTTATTTGTTTTTGCAAATCCCGCCAGATAACATTCATGGCAGCATAGCGTGTTCTTTGATATTGTCTCCTACGGACATTTTTAAGACGGATCAAGAGCTGAAGATCTTCGTCTATTATAATTGAATCGAATTTTACCTCGCATTTTGGTACTGAGGCAGCGCTTGCTTCAACTATAGAAGAAGTCAGAGATTCAAGAGCATAATCAACATCATTTTTGGTTTGGATCGAAGTTATATTCCATAAATGTTCGATATTGCTCCCAATCAGCTCTATGGTAATTGAAAGTAGAACTGTTGAAATGTTTCTTGGGATATTTCAAAAGTTACTGGAAGCTCAACTTTTTGGCTCAGCTCTGGTACTATCTTCGGTCCCAAGCTAATCGATGCACCCCTCGAAACATGGGAAAATCCTTGAACCCCTTATTTTATTGGTCCAAATTTCATAGCGAATCAAACGAACATAGTGTAGTACTGGAATTTATACTAGAATGGGGTACGTTATTTGATTTGCTTGGGACCAATAGGCTAGTCAAGTAGTGAGCCAATTTAAAATCGTTAGTTTCGAATTGATTGTTGGCTTAGGTCAGTAGTCTAGCTCCTACTTTAGGATCCAAGGGTTCTGTGTTCGAACTGATAGAGGGAAGATTTTTTTTTAAAAGCAATGATTTCATCATAGAAGTATGAAGAAGGATTAAGTTGCTACTGATTATATATGATTGGTTGATTATTTGCAAGCGAGCGTAGGCGGATGTAACACCTGACTATGTCCGTCTCCTCTACAATATCTCACGAGGGTGGAATAAGGAAGAACATAATGATGCCAGTAAAAGAAGCAACTAATCATTTTTTAATCGAATCTAGCAGCTGGTCTAGCTGAACTTATTTATCAGCCAAGGAATGCATGCACCAGTTGCGTGAGCTCCGATGATTCATCATTGCAGAATATACAAGCAGCAATCTGCTCAAAGCTACCCACGCAAATGTTATTCTGCAAAATCTGGACGCTACTATTTGTTGCACACGATCTTAGTGAAGGTCCTGATAAGCGGGATCTGGTTGTGTATGAGAATTGGTAATGTATCATGTAACTGCGTATTGTTCCTGTAGAAAAACCTTTGCAAGCATGCATTACAATCAACAAACTTTTCAACGTCTATGATTGCTAAGTGTATAAAAAGTTCACGCAGTATTCGCTCCATACAATACCAAACCATATTCTGTACTAGCTAGTGAAAAAAAAAAATGAATTGAGTCAAGGCGATTGGTAACACAGTTAGGCGATGAAAACGATGATTTTGTGTGTAATTATTTTTCCTCCGGATTTTTTCTTCATTGATCTCAATGAGGACACAAAGGACTTTCCGAAAATACATGACAAAACGTTCGTTTGGAATTTGGTTTGGCGGTGCTCAAGTATCAAGGCGCCAACTTTGACTGTTGTAGAGATCGGAAAATGATAATCGAAAGATACCCGAAAATCTAGTACAAAGTCCAGTTGAATTTTTCATATTCTTTGTTCTCACAAACTACACAATAAATCCTTTGATAATACATCCCAAAATGTTGGCTTAGGATCTGACAAAGAGGGTCAGAAAGTACCAAAGCGCTAACTTTAACTGTCATGCACCTGTGGAACCTTACCGGGAAAGTTTACTAGAATTTTTCCTGGATGATGGATCATTCTCATCATCCGTGAGCAAATCAAATTGATTGCTCAAATTAATTTCATCAGAAGGGGGATCAAGAGTTTGCCCTTTACTTTTGTGCTTAGGCACCATGGAGGCAGTAAGTTTTTTTTTATCCAAATCGACTTCCAAGCAGATTACTATAAGAATCTGAAGGATCTGAGAGGAATTTTTCAAATCGATATCCAAGAAGAATTACCTCGGGTAGGGTCCAAACAACGATCGAAGAGGAATAAGAGTCAACCAAGGCAGAACATTTGCATGTATATTGAGCGCTGAAAAGTGCTGTTTAAATTTGTTGTACCTTTAGCACTTCCTTCAGTAAAAAGCAAATATATCCGCACGGCAGAAGAACACGATGCGGACTGTGCTGTAATATTAATGATTTTTCACTTCGGTTCACCCACGGGAAATATTCTCCACTTCGAACGAGGATATATCCCCCTTTTTTCATGCGATCGTATAAGGATAGAACAGAACAATGGAACTTCGGATCCAAAAGTGTTTCCATACTATTTCTGTGAACACTAGCGAACCTAGCGGAAAAATGCAAGCTTTGCCTGCACTTTATATGGGCAGCATGGTTTGATGGTGTGAGCATCCATAGAAAACCCGTGTGAAGTATAGTCGCTATATTTATAGTCTGGCGGATAGAATTTCGATCTATCAAAAAGCGGAACCAATTCAATTTATTGTAGACCAACAATTGAAAAAGTACTATCAACTTTAATAAACAAAGTGTTGATTATTCTTGCCTCGCCAATTGAAGGCAAATTACCCGCATCATCGGATAGAGGAAACTTTCCCCAGCTCAAAGATGGTGTTAGTTTGCGAAGCGTGCCTGCGTTCTGCAATAGCAAGTTTTGTTCGCAATAGCTGATGTGCTCTTTTCTGTTGTTGGTCGTGATTTGCTCGATTGGTTCCGCTATTTGACAGCTCAATTGGTTCCCGAGATTCTATCCGCCAGACTATTAATATAGCGACTATAGTGTGAAGCGCAAAAATGCTCTCCCACTTTTTGATAGAATGATTCGTTCTCACTTCCACTGCTGTTCTGTGGTATAAGCTTAAATAAATATTGAATACAAAAATTTTGCAATTTAAGAGAGTAGCCATTCACATTTCAAACGATATAATCAAGATAGTTAGTTTTGTTGCAGTGCAGTCGAATATTGATTCCCTGGGGAGAACTTCCCTAGCAGCCACTGAACCATTGTGGTTACTTGTTTGTAACTTATTCCAGTCAAAATCAAGTTGCAGCAAACTTATTGCGATGGAAGTGTGCTACTTGATTTGGTTCAAACTTCTACAGTAACGAATATATTTACGTGATTGTTCCGTTAATTTTAGAGCATATGGTGAAAATATTCTTATTTTTGACGTAGGATTACGTCTGTGATTTCTATATGGGGGTACACTTTGTGAAAACCGAAAATGGTACATGTAACAAAATTATGAAAGATTTTGAACGCTAATAACTCAGCTGCCCCTGAACCAATTTCAATAATTTTATCACCAATCGGTCAAATATATTTCTATGCATCGTTAAATCTACAAGTTTATCATTTTTCAAATTGTCACTATTGAAAATTGCACGGATGTGCAACTTTTGCTATGATAATTAAAATTATCACCAATTGCCAGCGAAAAGCGATTTCCCTAACACAGATTTCAATGTTGGTCTCACCAAACGGTGTTTATTCAACCACCTCGTAGTGAGTGGTGGCGTTCTCCAGTACACAACGAAAGGAGGAAGAAGCCGCACCCCTATTTATCGGAATCAGTAGCTCTTTGTGAGTTGCTGTGGGCCATCTATGTCAAGCGCGTCATACTAAAGAGTATAAGCACTAATTCCTATTGCTACACAAAACACAAGTTCCTGCTGCAGTTAACAAATAAGATTTATTATATAAGACCACGTAGTCCTACGTCATCATTGCGTACAACCCCATAGGGCTATCCCTTGTAGTTTTTTTTAGGAGGGAGTATCATACCTGCGATAATTTTGTTCAAAAGCTTCAAAACAAAGTCTATGTAAGAACGCATAAAATGAATATTTACATCCATTCTTCTCAAAAAAGCAGAAGTACTCCTAGTTATTCCATTTTTTTTTTCCTGCCTTCATCCGTATGCCCAAGTGATTCCAAAGACTTTCCAATGTGTTTTGACGGTATTGGGATCAAGAAGCAGTGTTAGATTTTTAATAATATCCTGTCAATTTGCTATTCTTTATCAAATCTAATCGAAAAATCAATAAGTTTAGAAGTCATCTTTGATAGAAAATCCAAGTGTTTAATCAAACCCGCTCAAAAAAAGAAAGGTAAAGTGCAGGTTGAGCTTAGTATGACGGAAATTCGATCTTAACCCCACGTGACAGAGCGCAAACACCGTTGTGGGTTTTCGTCATGTCTCGCTTTACCAGTTGACTAATAAAGGGTGATACGGTCAAAATTTGGTCAAGGGAAAACGCGTGTAAATCGGTGAAATCGTTTATTTAAAAAATCAAATTAAATTTCTTTTTCAAGTTCAATTAGTATAAAATTCAAGAAAAATATTCAGTTAGGCTTCCGCTTTTCCAAATCCGAATTGCTGGGCCTTACGCTTGACCCCTGCCATCAGATTTTGTACAGCCACCTTGTCCACCTTCTTCGCCGCAGAAAGCCAGTTTGCCTTGAACTGCTGCTCGCCCTTAGCAGTTTTTTTGGTCTTCTTTAGGTTCCGCTTGACAATAGCCCAGTATTTCTCAATTGGGCGGAGCTCTGGCGTGTTGGGAGGGTTCTTGTCCTTGGGAACCACCTGCACGTTGTTGGCGGCGTACCACTCCATGGCCTTTTTACCGTAATGGCAAGATGCCAAATCCGGCCAAAACAGTACGGAACAACCGTGTTTCTTCAGGAAAGGCAGCAGACGTTTATTCAAACACTCTTTCACGTAAATTTCTTGGTTGACAGTCCCGGAAGCTATGAAAATGCTGCTTTTCAAGCCACAGGTACAGATGGCTTGCCAAACCAGATATTTCTTTGCGAACTTTGACAGTTTCATGTGCTTGAAAACATCTGCTACCTTTCCCTTTCCTTTTGCCGTATAAAACTCCTGTCCCGGAAGCTGCTTGTAGTCGGCTTTGACGTAGGTTTCGTCGTCCATTACCACGCAGTCAAACTTCGTCAGCATCGTCGTGTACAGCCTCCGGGATCGCGCTTTGGCCGTCGTATTTTGTTTATCATCGCGATTTGGAGTCACTACCTTCTTGTAAGTCGATAGTCCGGCTCGTTTTTTGGCTCGATGCACGGTTGTAGACGATGCACCCAGCTTATTTGCGGCATCTCGGAGAGAGAGGTTAGGGTTTCGCTTGAAACTACCGGCAACTCTCTTTGTCGTCTCAGCGGCTTCCGGTTTTCGATTTCCCCCCGATCCAGACTTCCTGGCTGTTGACAAACGTTCCCCAAACACTTTAATTACATTTGTAACGGTTGATTTGGCAACTTTTAGCGATTTTGCCAACTTTGCGTGCGAGTAGCTCGGATTTTCGCGATGCGCGAGCAAAATTTTGATACGCTGCTCTTCTTGCTTGGACGGCATTTTGACAACTGAAGAGTGAATTCCAAAATCAAAATAGAAGCAACATTCTACACACACACACCTTCAAAATGAGGGGTGTTCAGGTTTTTTAAATGCAAAATTGAAAGAAATACGTCAAGTTGATATTGACCAAATTTTGACCGTATCACCCTTTACGCCAAAGTAACCCATATATTATTCAAGAGCGACAACATTTCACAAACAACCTCTTTTTACTTTTTTCAGGTCCTGACGGCCAACCACATGGAACCGGTGAAGGGTTTCCTCGGCCGGTACCTTCGCCGGAAGTTGTTCAACATGGAGCTGCACTCCCAAACGCTCCAACCCCAGCTGGAGAAGGTCCTGAAGTGGCTGCCATCCGTTTGGCAGCACATCAACAGTTTCCTCGAAACGCACAATAGCAGCGACGTCACCATCGGACCCCGTCTGTTCCTGTCCTGTCCGATGAACTTGCAGGATTCGCAAAGTTGGTTCACCGACGTGTGGAACTACCATCTGGCTCCATATCTAATGGAAGCCGTTCGAGAAGGAGTGCAGCTATACGGACGCCGTGGGGGAAGCTGGGTGGATCCTTGCACCTTCGTCCGGGAAACGTACCCATGGCCCATTGGACCGACAACGGTGCCACAGCTAAGGCAAATCACTGCCGACGATGTGGGCTTGGAGGCGAGTGCTCCAGCCAATTCCGAAAACCAGGATCCTCTGCTGAACATGCTTATGCGGCTGCAGGAAGCGGCCAACTACAATGGCAACCAGGAGCCGGACTCCGACTGTGCCAGCCTGGATTCGAACATGACCCACGACAGCTCGGCTGGCGCAGATTAAAGGGAATAAGTTTTTTCAGGATCGAAATTGCGAGATAATTTGGCACTCCAATGGGAACAACGTACAGGTGATGATTAAAAACGGAGGAGGCGTGTGTGTTTTTAATTATATACAAAAGCCTTCTCATTTGTATTGGTAATTAAAAGGCAAAGCAAAAATCATTACGTTTCAAATGAAGCGAGAGAAAATTGAGCCATTTTGATCTTTTATTTTATTCGAAATGATTAATTAGCCTGCAATAGCAAGCAATCATATAAATTATTAAAGTTTTACAAACTCATCACCACTGTGTAAGTGTGCTCTCGAACAATGGATGATGCAAAACTGGAACAATGAAGCAGAATGAACCGTGGATGCGAATAATTAATTAAAATGTGAAGAAGTAGACATCAAAAATAATAATTAAATTTATCGGGATTCATCGGTTATTGACAAGTGGTGTGAGGTTAAAAGTAATTGAACATAAATATGTTGTGAGTACTGCCTCCGGTAGATGTATTTGCAACATGGGTTTAAATTAAAATGAATGAGCTTGAGCTCAATCGGAGTAAATTTTGCATTTGTATTTCTTGATTGGACTAATTAAAAAATGTATCACCAAACTTGATGAATTTTTGAAACAAATACACACGTCGACTCACCCATTCGTTTCCTATGAATAAAGTTATCATTCATGCTTAGATGTTTTTTTTTTATCGATGAAAAAGCAGTAAAAAAAACAAGAATGGAAACTGGAAACAATAATTAATGTGTAGAACTGTGACGCACCCAAAAGTGTAACCCAACCCCTTCTGCAGCTGTTTTGTAGGATGTCCGAAATTGACTGACGATGTAGAACATGAATGTAAAATAATGCTTAACACACTTGTTAGACTGTAAATATACACTCACAAGCGACGGGATTCACGGCAGAAATCTTTACACTAAGGGAACTGTTTAGCTAGATAACGGAATAAATTATATTTAAGGAGTAAGACCATACTCACCAAGTTAGGCAATGTAACACTCTCTAACATACACACACACAAATACACCTAAGTACGCGTATCTCAGTGTAGATTTTTGTACCGCATTGTAGAATTGCTTCAAAAGCTTTAATATTCGACTTATATTTAACGCCAATTCGGATACTCTCACTCACAACCATTCACTAATACAATAACTTATTCTATATACAAGAATAAATTAAGTCAGAGTTGAAACATTTCCATTTAACTGCAAAAATAAGCATTAACCTCTATGTGTTTAACATACGTATCAACCGACAGCTAATCAGAGCATGCAATTCTGCCCCCCTTATTCGAAAAATTTCCAAAGAAACATCAACCAACTTTTGTTCTACTTAGCAAGTTAAAAAAAAAGAATCCATTGTCTCATTGACCAGCACTCCAAAATCAAAACACAACCGACATGCATTCATCATCTATCGCGCATGACAACAAATCTAAAATTATTGGCGCAATTGCCTTGCCTGCTCGAGAAATTGAATTCGTCACGACCGGCGGCGGTGGAAATTAAGGTCAACCGGTCAGCCGGGAATGGTTTTGCGAAATCTTATGAAATGGAAGCAAGCTTCGCTCATGCGGCCGATAGTAAATTGTTTTAATTGAGCTGCGTGCAAGTGCGGCACAACTTTAAACCAAACAATTGAGGACAGCGCAGTAAATCAATAAACGAGAATAAGATTGAAGGGAAGCTGATTGAATCTAATCTGTAATATGCCAATTTATTATTACGAACTAACTATTGATAACTATTGAACATTATTATTAATATATTGGAGAAAAGTATTCGGATGCGGACTACAAAATTGGTAAAGAAGGCAAGAAGACAAAGTGCATGCAAAGAGAAGAACAACAATTATTGAAGGGGATAAACTTTATTGCTATATTATTATACAACAAACCAGAACATCAATCTATATTAGGGGAAAATGGACCCCATCTTTATTGAGTATCGACTTCAATAAAAAACCAACCAATGGAACGTGATTTAAATTATTTGAAACATGAAGGTGGTATGTTTTCAATCCGAAATGTCCCTTTTCGATGCAATTATCAACAATCAAACTAAGCGGCATTGGCATCATATTAAAGTGTGGAATTGTTACATCCTCTGGAATGTAATAGTGATGCTAAAAAAGATTGTGGCAAGCACAGTAGGCATTGGTTGTCCGGATAAGTGCATTTGTTTACATCATGACTTCGCCGAAGCAAGCACGTTGCGATTCAATCCTGCACACTCGAAACGAAGATCCCGGTCTATCCGCTCCTGGCCGTTTTTTATCAAATCTCTGGCCAGAAATTTTATACCTTGGTCGACCGGAAGAGTGCCCCGGAAGTATGTTAAATCAAAAAGAAGTCGAAATTCCTCAAACGTTTCTTGTCTGGCAAGCAATCTGCAGTTGTGGGCTGAAAAGTGAAACTTTCGCTACTTCTGGGACCAAGAACCAGGGCGAGTGCCTACGGAAGAGACTGTTACCTTTTCTGGAGCAACATGAAGTGGATATTCTGGCCGGACTTGGCAAAGCGGCCACTACTCAAATTCTACCAAACAGTGGTACAGCAAAAATGGCGTCACAGGGGTTCCCAGGGAGATGAATCCGATCAAAACTCTGGAAATAAGGCCAATTGAGGAATTGTGAAGCACATACTGAAGAAAAAGGGTGGAACTGCATTTGGGTTGTTTAACGATACAACGTTTGAAAAATTCAAGTAAATTTCTGCGAGATATAGCGCACATAAAATTAACGCTAGATTTTGCATAAACTTAAACGATATTTCATGTAAATTTAAGCGTAATTTCATTTAAATTAGCAATATTGTTTGCAAGCTTGTAAACGATTTCGTTGTTTATGCCAACTGTAGCTCAAAATTAAACGAGGGGAGATTTTACGCTATACACACCAAAAAATTCTGAATTTTACTGGCGATGTAAACATCCATGCATGCAAACATTCATACATGTAAACTTCCTTTTCACGTAAACTAGCAGCTTGCAAGAAATGTTGCAAACAAAAGTGGACAGTTGCATACAATATATGGAATATTGCGTGACATGTCTCATAAATTTACACGATCTATAATCTAAACTTGTATGATATATGACGCTCCATTTATGTGCATCATAGTAACGGAAATTTACACTACTTTTTTTAGCTGTGTCGATAAAATTCAGATTTTTTTCCTTGTTTTGAGATAAATACATATTCGTTATCTGCATTAAAAATGGAATCGAAATCAAAAATTTCATCAATTTTAGTACACTGTAACTATTTTAAATAAGTACGATTATATTAGCAAAAATCACCATCTTAGCTCCTCTCGGTGGGACTTTGTATGGGAGCGAGCTGTCAACGAATAGATTTAGTGTCAACGATCAAAAATTTAAATCTTGATTTAAAAATCGAGATGAATGTCTATGGGATTGATAAAAATATCTTTGTGCTCAGAAAACGAAGCTCTATCAGATGATATATTGAAATTAGTATGTTTTTCGAAGTTAAACAAACCGATTGTGATTTTTTTTATAGGGGAAATGGCTCTAATGTTGTCTTAAGGATATAAGATTGAGACCATCGCTAAAAATCTGCTATTTATCCATTTTATCTAGATGAACGCGTCATTGGGACGGTAATAATGGTTATTTTTGGTCGCTATTGAAAATTTAGTCAACTGATGAATTTATGTATTGGTCCAAATTCGGAGCATTTAGGCCGAAATTACATCCATTTCCCCTATCTGTATTTAGTTGAAATTCAAACATTTTTTTACATTCTACCTTATTCATTTACTCAATTTAATAATATCTTAGTAATTCTTTCCACGGGAAGAAAAAATAACTCTTCAAATGGTACACAGCTAAAAAAAAGTAGTGTAAATTTCCGTTACTATGATGCACATAAATGGAGCGTCATATATCATACAAGTTTAGATTATAGATCGTGTAAATTTATGAGACATGTCATGTAATATCCCATATATTGTATGCAACTGTCCACTTTTGTTTGCAACATTTCTTGCAAGTTGCTAGTTTACGCGAAAAGGAAGTTTACATGTATGAATGTTTGCATGCATGGATGTTTACATCGCCAGTAAAATTCAGATTTTTTTGGTGTGTAGTAATGAAATTATGCAAAGTTGCTTAATTAGGCAAAGTTTTCACGCCCACAATCTGAATGAGTTCTACCAACCCCATAGGTGTAGATATGACAACTTTTTTATTAGAACAGCTTTGGTTTCTATAAAGGTGCCCATCTTAGTGGGCGTTGGCCAAGTTTGGATTTTTTCAGATATAATCCTAAATAGGACCTAGATTATTTAATACTCTAGTTACCTGAAGTCCGTGCTCTGTCACAATATTACATTGTAATTAATCAACATTCAATGGGTAAAATACATTAATTTGGGTTGAATTTGAAGGAAATGGAACTTGTAGTATAAAGCGCACTGCGCACTGGACGATTCTGAGGCCTGGCCAAGTAAGTGGGGTTTGAATTTATTTGAAAAAAATATATGGCCAATATAGCGCATATTTAAAGAATTGCATAATTCTAATTATTTGATTACTGTGTAGAAAATATGTTTGGAAATTTGCATGTACATTTTATTCAGCCAGTTATATATTTAAACATTCAAACCATTGCTATTCAGTATTTGAGACAAGACAGATCTTAGGGGAAGCGTATCCCAATGTTATAGTTTCCCTTTATTAAATAGTTCAGATAGGCTAGAAATGACAGGTTCATAGTGAGAGAACCATATGGTGCCCGTTCATTGATCACCTTTTAGATCAAAATCACATCGTTAGTAAATCTATTTTTCATAAATATATTCTGCATACTTTTGCTCTAGTGAAAAGATAATTATCATCGTGAAAAAAAAAACATCCTAACCAATGCTGTTAGAATTGAATTCGCACAGATACATACAAACAATCAACTGGTTGATTGCTTAGGAAAACAAAATCTAAAGCTTGAAATTGCGTTACAAAAAAATGGTTCGTATTGAAATAATGCATTTTACAGGTATGTTGTCTTCGGAGAAAATTTTACTAACAAATATTTTGAATCGATCTACGGGAGTGAAATATGACCTTTCACACGAAATACTTGTGTAATTGATGAGCAAAGTTAGCGACCACTATGATTATGGTCCTAAAATTGAACTTAGAAAATGGTTTTCAGAAAATTTAATCAATAATCTTGTAAAAATTTCTAGAGATAGTAATTTTAGTTCTTTAGTTTTAAACGCAAGAGTTTTTTTTTTCGATTGAGCGCTGCGTTATTTTGTAAAAAAAAAAATCGATGAAGTGAGTCATTCTAAACCGATTCACTTTCACCTTAATTCAATGTTTTTAAATTATTTTACCTTTGCAGAGTTGCTATTTCAACAATTTCATTGATACTTAGAAATAGTTATAAATCTTGTATGCTCAAATAACCTCGATTATTTAGCAATTTGATTCTTTACTTAAATTGTGGATGCATTAAATAGGCAAAGTTGAGTTCAATCATACCATGCAATTAAAATATGCATATACATAGCCGTTCGCTAATTGGGGCACGACTGCACCCCAATTATCGAATGGCATTCGCTAATTGGGGGGTGTCGACAAGTGTCAAAGTTGACCGGGGGGCGCTTGACTCGTTTGTTTTGGTTTCCAGTCTTTCGTCTGCTTAACTGATGCTGTGAGCAGCTACTTAGTTTTTGTCTTGCGTGAGTGTAAATTGAGTGAATCGATTGAATATTTTGTTGAGTTATTTCCGGCGCTGGTAAATATTTGTGCATTCATACGTTGTTTGTAATGTTGTAGCAATTATCCTCCTGAAATTTGTTCAGCTTTCACAATGGAAGGAGTATCAGCTTCCAGTTCCGGAGTGGATAATAAGCAAGTCGTGAAACGGAAGCACACTACGCTTACCTTGGCTCAGAAGGTGAGAATAATCGAGGAATTTGAAGCAGGAAACGGTTCCCACGAAATATTAGGCAAAAGGTTTGGTGTCGGAGCATCCTCGGTCGGTCGATTTTTGAAAAATAAGGAGTCAATTCGGATGAAACTAGAAAAATTCAGAGAACATGGCGTGGAAAATCGAAAAACGATGAAGGAGCAGAATTTTCCCTTACTGGAGGAAGCGCTTTACCTATGGGTTTTGCAACAACGTGAGGCTAATATTATTGTCACATTGGATGTGATCAAGGCCAAAGCAGAACAACTGTTCCAATGCTTTCAAGATCTTGGTGTTTATCTGGATCTTACTTTTTTGATTTCGGATGGCTGGGTGCGCCGTTTTAAACAGCGTTTCGGATTACGTGTTTTGGTGGTGGCAGGAGAGAAAGCTTCCGCGGATAAAGAAGCGTACCTTAAATTCAAGGAATTGCTCATGAAGAAAGTATTGGAAATGAATGTGACAAAAGCCCAAATTTTTAATGCAGATGAATCAGCACTTTTCACCAAGCACTATCGCATTATGGGACGAGACAGTCGCTTCGGGACGAAAGCTCAACAAAACCCGATTCACATTCATGCCGTGCTCGAACATGGATGGTTCTCTCAAAATGAAACTGATGTTCATTGGGGTAGCCGAGAACCCCCGTGGATTTCCTCGCGGCTTTCAGCAATCATTACCGGTATCCTACTACAATTCCAAAAAAGCTTGGATGACACGTCAGTTGTTCCGTACCTGGTTTTATGACGAGTTCATTCCCGCTGTCCGGAAGTTCTCTGCTGAGCACGATTTGGAACCGTCAGCGCTTTTGGTTCTGGATAACTGTACTGCTCACTACGATGGATGCGATGATTTGAAGATTGATGATGGATTAATTCAAGTGATGTACCTTCCACCAAATGTGACAGCAGAATGCCAGCCGATGGATCAGTCGGTGATCAACGCAATCAAAACCAGGTACAAACGGAAGCTGATGCTTAAGCTTGTTTTGGAAAACGAAGATTTGCCCTTGGAACAACGGCTGAAAAATGTGTCCTTACGGCAGAGTATTGATTGGATTGCTGAAGCTTGGGACGAAATCAGTCAGGTTACCATTGAAAATTCCTGGAAAAAGTTGTTCGATGAGTTTCCAGGTTGTGAATGGAGCATGTCTGAACAGGCGGAGGATTTTTTTGCTGATTTCAAGTCCCTTGTAGCATCAATTGATGGCATAGCCGGAACAAACACAACCGACGAACAAATCCAGCTTTGGCTTGAGGATCGAGTAGTAGATTCCAATGGTACAACAGTTTCAATAACCAGCGAAGTGTTCAGAGACGAAGAAATAGTCAGCGCAGTTTTGAATAAAGCAGACGATTTAACTTTCACGGAGGAAGAATGGTTGGATACCACCCCGGAGGCTTTGAACGGAAGTGCCCTTGCTACTGAAAACGAAGAACCCGAAGACATCGATTTTCCAACCGCGATGAAGTCGCTTGATAACGTGATCCAATTCGTACAGAACAATCCCGCTCAGACTTTGAAACTGAAAACCCTGCGAACTGAATTGCTGGAAGCAGAGTGGAAGAGACGCAATCTGTAACTGTTTTGTTTTAATTTGCTTGTTTTATGAATTAAATTGATTTTTTACAAAAAATATTTTGTTTTTCGTTATTTTTTTATCAATCATTGAAAGACCCCCCAAAAAATATGACAGCAAAACGTCAGCATGATTTTGACATCAGATTTTGACATCAGATTTTGACGGATGACTCGCGCCCCAATTAGCGAACCCCCAATTAAAAAGCGCCCCAACCAGAAAACCCCCAATTTGCGAACTTCCACTGTATAGCTTGAGTTTAAAGAAATTGATTGACTAAAACCGAGGTTGTTTGTATTTTGTTATATTTTATTAATTATATATCGACGAGATGGATCCGGAATTTTGACGTCTGTGTTTGAAGGAGATACCTGCGATGTGTCGAAGAAAGTCTACGAGGAGGCCTGTTGCTGTTGGTGCAGCTCCACTTGGTTATTTGGATGAGATCATTCCTGTTGCGAGAGGCAACAGGCGGACAGGGGATTTCTTCCGTAAATTTATTACCAGAATCCAGAATATAGGAATTCGTAGAGATATTATAATTTTCATGTAGAAAGGTTACATAAAGCCCGATTCAAAGTAAATTTGGACGCATTTAAGTGATCATACACGGTTGATCAAAACGTCAAACAAAAGGGTATTTATTCAGCTTTCAAACGATACATAACAAGTT
Source organism: Ochlerotatus camptorhynchus (assembly GCF_037179485.1). Classification (NCBI taxonomy): domain Eukaryota; kingdom Metazoa; phylum Arthropoda; class Insecta; order Diptera; family Culicidae; genus Ochlerotatus; species Ochlerotatus camptorhynchus. Next base: position 2,780,771 of record NW_027040536.1, read on the forward strand.
ATTACATTTCACCGTTTCGAACGAACTGTCGCACTTTACTTGTGATCGATGCCATCATGATCTGCACAGTCGCTGGTGACACTGTACACACCAAATTTAAATCGCTGGAATTCAGCAAAATTTTGCTGATTTTGGACTTGATGAAAGATCAGCAAACATTCCAGCAAAATAATGCTGCTGAAACTTCCAGCAATTCGATGTTCTGTCAAAATGACAAAATTTTACTGAATCTTCAGTGAACATTTTATTTTTTGCTGAAGCCGCAGCAGAAGACGAATTGACAGCGATTAACTGATTTTCCAGTAAATTTCTGGAAAATATTACTGAAACAACAGCAAATTATTTTTATTCTGTTTTTACTGATAGCACGTTTTAGTTGTATGTTACTAATTGTTTTATTTCTTATCTTCAATATATAACACTATAAAATTCTTCAATAAAAACAATTAAAGCACTATACACTTAAAGACACATGTCATTAGTAGCCACCGTTGATTGGAACGACCCTCTCGGTAGAGACCTTGCAATTTGGGGCAGCTATTGCAGCAGTTATTGACGTCATGAGCTCGTCAAGCATAAGCTCGTAGCTTTCAAAGCCCTTCGAGCTGCTTCTGCGTTCGCGGAGAAAATGGGAAAATGTCTTCCGATGAACTGAGCGCGATAGACCCACCGAGCAATAACGCCATTTGGTGAGATTGGGCAACTTCAAGAATTGCTTGAAACTGCAATAATAATGAAGAATAATGAAACGGTTTTGCAAATTTTAAAAGAAAACTATTTACCTTTGGATTTGTTTTGAGGTTGAATATTTTCGGAATCGTGCCATTGAAAAAAGTGTCAATGACAATGATAAAATGTGTTGTCAGGTAGCGTAGCGGTATTTGCGCGACCTGTCATTTAAGTAGACAAGAAGAACAGCTTACTGATTATCAGCAAAAAAAATTGACGTTTGTCTATTTTACTGGATTTCAGCAATGCTAAAAATGCTAATACTGAACTCCAGCAAAGAATTGTTTTGCTGAACCCAATTCAGCAAACTATTTTGCTGAAACTCAAAATCGAAATTTGGTGTGTACCGGCGAACTTATTCCACTTAAAACGCATTTGTTGTGCATTTGCCACTTCTTTACCGCATCCTCGAAGTTTTCGCTTGACAATTGCACAATATTTTTCGATCGGTCTGAACTCAGGGAAATTCGGAGAAATTAACATTGTTTGCAGTTTACCATTCTAGTACCTCCTTAGAGTAGTGACAGCTGGCTAGATCCGGCCAAAACATAACGTTGGTCGTGTGTTGCTGAATGAAGGGTAAAATCCACTTTTTCAGACACTCTTTAATGTAAACCTTCGACGTCATTGTGTGAGATATGATGAAAACCTTAGTTTTAAGGCCACAACTGCAGATTCCTTGCCAAATCATTAGTTTCCGAGCAAACTTATCAGCAAAAACAACGACATCCCCACGACCAGTTGCCAGGTAAAATGTTCGTCCGGGGATTTGTTTATAATCCATTTTGACATATGTTTCGACATCCATTAAAATATAGTCAAATTTCGTCAAAACTCGTTCGCATAATCGTGCTCGCTTTTTGGCCACTAAATTTTGTTTCAGGGAGCGATTCGGATGTTTACTGGCACAAAAAGACTTATATCCTTCTCTTGAAAGGATGTTACGCGCGGAGGAAAAGTTGGAATCGTATTTCTTTGCCAAATCACGTATGGCGACACCTGGGTTGCTTTTCACGTACCTCAACACCTTTCTCCTCAGCTCTTTGACCCTAGTGCCACATTTAAGATAGATGCGCTGTGCTCTAACCACACTCAGAGTATCCTTCGTAACGTCTTGTAGACTCACCGTTGACTTTGGGAATTTTAACACTTTTGCTATTTTTGAGGCAGGGTTCTCTAGATAATTGTGCACAATTAATTTTCTTTTCTCAAGTTCCATGATCCGTAATTTCGGGATGCGTCGATCAATCGAGAAAAACTTTTCACCAATTTCTTCGTCAATGAAACATCAACAAATGCCTGTCAAACGTTTTTTGTTCCAACCACCAGGGGCGCGGTGGTGTATTAAACCGTGCGTCCAGATTTACTTTAAATCGAGCTTTAGGTTATGTTATAATGTGTTTTGTATATATCTATAAGTGTGTTCTATAATAATTTTATTTGCGTGTATGCGATCGTTATCGGTGTAAGCTCTAGCTGTAAATTTGGTTTGTAATAAGTGTTTCATTTTACTCACGTTTAGTCCCCTTTCTGTAGTTGTTTGATTTTAACTGTTTTTGAGAGTAGGATGCGACAAGCTGTAATGTTTGTATAGTTGAGATTTAGAAGAAATTCTTTATAATTTAATTTTATTTATTTTCTTACCGCGATTCCAACTTTGTAGGGTATTTTAGGTTAGATAGTAGCTCTATTAAGCAGTAGTACCCTTAAAGTTATTAGTTCAGGTTTAGGATAGTTATAGGTTCAATTTAATTTAATTATACTCACAAGATTAGTAATGTAAGTATAAACTATTATTTAATATTAATCCCTTTTATGGAAAACTGTAAATAATTTAGTATTTAGCACAAACAAACTTGCAATTGCTCATTACAGCTAAAATGCTAGTTTTCCAAATTATGAAACTTTACATGAACGTTTAATGATAAAGTTTCAACCTTATGTATTATGGTTTTTTGGAACTGGACCTTACAAATAATGGGTTGTTAAGAACCATTACCATTCCAAATTCTTGTTTTCTCCATACATTTTCAGAAAGAGAACTTTATAAGAACGTTTTTACTTATGATTTGAGAACATTAATGGTAATGGTTATGGTAGTCAGTAAGGTCCATTAATGGTTTTGTATTATCGCTCAACTTTACGTGGAATATATCGTGAATTGGTAATCAGTAAATTACAGGCAACCAATTCGCGATATATTCCACATAAAGTTGATCGATGTGACAAAACCATTCGTGGACCTTACTGACTACCATAACCATTACCATTAAAGTTCTCAAACCATAAGTTAAAAGGTTCTAATATAGTTCTCTTTCTGAAAATGTATGGAGAAAACAACAATTTGGAACGGTAATGGTTCTTAACAACCCATTATTTGTAAGGTCCAGTTCCAAAAAACCATAATACATAAGGTTGAAACTTTATCATTAAACGTTCATGTAAAGTTCCATAACCATTTCAGTTAAAGTTTAGCAGGGATCATAAATAATTTTTAACCATTTTAGGTAAGGTCAATTTATGGTTCGCGTTTATGCGGGGATTTGTGCGTTTGTCCTCGATGAAGTGACGACTGTTGGAGATCAAATTTTCACTGTTGTTTCAGTTGAAATTGACGGCTATTGAAGTGAAACGATTGTATACCATGTAATTTATTTTCAGAGGTTGGCTGTGTGCCTTGAGAAAAGTTTGGGTCATTTACCTAGAAGAAGCATGGGCTGTGTGCCGTAAGAGAGGATTGGTTGTGTACCTAGATGAGAAAAGGGCTGTGTGCCTTAAGGAAGAATAGGTTGTGTACCTATACGAAACATAGGCTGTGTGTTTTGTGAGAAAGATTGGATATGCTCCTGTTGTGTTAAATAAAAACACAAAACATGCATTGCGTTTTAAAATAAAACAGAAAAGCTGACATATTTTACAGCTTATATATTTTATTACATTTAAACTTAACAAACAAATAAGTAACAACTCAAGGCGGAAGTAGCCGTCAACAATGCTGATGATGGTACAGTACGCAACAAACACCCTACTGCTTTCTCTCTGAGATGATCACGTTGGTCATGACGAGAGGAGCAACACAATAGTTGGGTAAAGAAGAACTGCATTATAACACACCATCGACTGGAAATGCTCTCGCAACGTGGGGCTTTAGGTAGTGATGAAAACGTCGCTAGAACTATTCCACAGCCGCAGTCAGTTTATGAGCAAAAGAAGGACGCACATTTTTTGCCTGTAGACTTGGAGACATACTTCAAGCCTCCGTGTACATCGTACGGGCTAGGCAAAAATGTGCGTCTATCTTGAAAACTGTCGCATTAATGGCCCTTCGCTCATTTTCAACTTCTATTCAATTTTCATACTGCCGTACTCTAATGGAACTATCCACCTACTCTCTTCTAAAGATCATTCTCTAGCTAATAAATTATCACACTAAAGCTTCATGTTGGCATTTCCAACCAACTCTGAAAATCGCTAACTTCACGTATGAAGTAACATAAAAAACACTTTGAAAGTAAACTACGGAAAACATTGGGAAAACACAATAAAAAAATGAATGCTACGCGTGGTAGTTTTGCTTGTTAACCAAACATTGTGATTCACAGGATGTCTGCACATAGTCGTATCAAACCGTTCGACGTTACTGTGGAGGCCAGCAGTCTCCCGGCGGAATGGGAAACATGGAAAAACGGTTTGGATTCTTTTTTCATGTCTTAGAATATCGAAACACAGCGAGACAAGAGAGCGCAGTTAGCTTACCTTGGAGGACCAGGACTCCAAGAATTGCTACGTCACCTTCCTGGCGTTAACCAAGTACCCCACGTGACCGATGATCCTCCGTATTACGATGTGGCCATACAATGTCTGGATAATTATTTCGAACCGTTTCGTCGTAAAACGTAGGAGCGTCATCTGTTCCATCAGATTGTTCAGCAACAAGAAGAATGGTTTACGGACTTCGTGATGCGGCTGCGGAAGCAGATTTCTAGATGCAATTACGATTCATGTGTTGTGGACGAATTGATTGCGGATCGCATCGCCCAAGGGTGCAAGTGGCAAGAACTTCGAATGAAAGTTCTTCAGAAGTACCGTACCCTTGACGAAATCATCGCGTTGTCTAGCGACAGTAGCGACTGCCCTGCAAAGCAGACAAGGTGTGCTGCATGTGGGAAAACTGGACATTGGGCTAAACGGTGTCACAGTACCAGTACTGGACGTGGTTTTAAACCGAATTTTAAACGCCGTCAAGATGCACCAAAAGCCAAACGGATTCGAGCTATCTATGAAGAAGCTGAGAAAGAACAAGCACACGAGTTTGTATTCTACGCTATGGGACGCAACGTTTTCAACTTCAAGGTGGGTGGAGTTGACATTCCCATGACAATCGACTCAGGAGCCGATGCCAACATCATCACAAGAGACGTTTGGGATCAAATGAAGGAGGCTGGAGTCAAAGTGGTGAACGCAACAACGAAAACTGACAGATCACTCATCGCGTATGCTTCTGATAAACTGTTAAAGATAGCAGGACTGTTTTGTTCAGAGATTGAAGCGGCGAACAACAGGGCAGAGGCAAAATTTTATGTCGTGGAAGACGGTCAACGTTGCTTGCTCGGTGACCAAACAGCCAAAGACTTGCAAGTGCTCAAAGTTGGATATGACGTAGGAGCGATTGGAGCACGACAACGTAGATCATTTCCGAAAATCCGTGATGTGATTGTAGAGATACCGATCGATGAACAAGTTCAACCTGTTCAATAGCCGTACAGACGGCCACCAATCGCAATGGATGAAAAGATCGAGGAAAAACTAGGTTCGCTTCTGGAACTGGATATCATCGAACGTGCCCCAGGACCGTCGCCGTGGGTATCACCATTGGTGCCTGTCCTTAAGGATTCAGGTGAAATTAGACTCTGTGTTGATATGCGTCGGGCCAATACGAGAAACCCATCCGTTACCACTGGTTTCTAAAATCGACAGTAAGGAAGCTTACCACCAAGTTGAGATATCCGAACGATCCCGTCCAATCACGACATTTATCACGAAGTACGGCCTTTACAGGTAGATGTGCGAATTTTTTTTGTTAATAAAATAAAGTTACTCGGTACCAACCGATTTGTTCATTTATTATTTTATTTTGAATTAGATAGGTACAAACGCTTAATGTTCGGGGTCAGCGTGCCCCTGAACTATTTCAGAATGTGATGGATACGAGCACGGCTGACCTTGACGGAGTTATTGTCTACCTGTATGATGTCGTGGTATTTGGCGCAAGCAAGGAACAGCACGATAGAAGATTAGATGCTGTATTGAGGCGTTTTTCGGAGTATGACATTCTTCTCAATAAAGAAAAGTGTGTGTATGGGGTCGAAACGCTGGAATTCCTTGGTCATCAGCTCTCAGCTGAAGGAGTTCGACCAACTGAGAGCAGAATTGCTGCCATTCAGAAGTTCCGTGAGCCACATAATGTCTCAGAACTGAGAAGTTTTCTTGGGTTGATTTGCTACGTCGGTAGATTTGTTCCGAATCTTGCTTCTAAAACCGAGCCACTGAGACAACTTCTTCGATCGGGAGTACAATTTAAGGGGACTCCTACAGAAAATTTAGCATCATCAAAAATGCGATTTCTAAAATCCATCATCTAGGGTTCTTCAACCCCAAGGATAGAACGAAACTGATGACAGATGCAAGCGCAACAGGGTTAGGAAAAGTACTCTTCCAAAAGGATTCTCAAGGAAATAGCAGAGTAATCGCTTACGCTAGTAAGGCCCTGCCCGATTTGGAAATGAAGTATTTCCAAACCGAACGCGAAGCATTATCGCTTGCATGGGGCGTAGAGAAGTTTCGTTTATACCTTCATGGAATCAAGTTTACACTATTAATCGACTGTAAGGCGCTTAAATTCCTTTTCAGCCCGAGGTCCAGACCATGCGCAAGGATCGAGAGATGGGTTCTTAAATTACAAAATTATACGTACGATGTGGAGCATATTCCAGAATCTGCAAACCTAGCCGACGTTTTTTCGAGACTTTGCGAATTACCCCCGGAACCGTTCGATGAGTCAGGAGAAGAATACATTCGGGATATCGTTGAGCAGGTCTTACTGGTCACGGTGACGCTTCAGGAGGTACAGTAGGAAACAGCAAATGATGAAGGTATTCAGGAAGTTCTGGCGGCTCTTCACTCAGGATCGACGGAAACCATGCAGAGGGAATACAAACCGTACGTAAATGAACTCAGTAGTGCTAATGCCGTTCTGCAGAGAGGAAACCGGCTTATCATACCCGAAAAATTGCGAGGAAGGGTTTTAGGTTTAGCTTATGAGACGCACCCTGGAATTTTAGCTATGAAGCGTCGTTTACGCCAAAAGGTTTGGTGGCCATCTATCTTGTTTGTTGAAGCTTTCATAAAGCGGTGTAAGCAGTGTATACTTGTTTCTACACTCGGGCCTCCGGAACCTATTAAGAGTACGAGAATGCCAGAGAAACCGTGGATGGATATAGCAGTGGACCGCATGCCTCAACAGGAGTTGCACCTTCCGTTTTAATGTTTAACCGTACCCTGCGAGATAAACTGCCCCATTTCAGTGAACAATCATATCGCATAGAGGATGAGGAGATAAGGGACAAAGATTGGGAGAAAAAGTTAAAAGATGCGGAATACGCGAACTCCAGACGTCATGCGAAATCGACAGAGATAAGGGAAGGAGATACCGTTGTGGTCAAACGAAAGTTTAAGAACAACACACTCTCAACAACCTATGCACCGGAAGAGTTCATAGTGATGAATCTTGTAGGATTTGATGCAGTGCTTCGCTCAAGTGTTTCTGGTTGAACATAACATCGTAATTTAGCTCACTTTAAACCGATACCTTCAGTAAAGGCCAGCTTATACGGCGATCAGTCAACAGAGGATCCCCAATTGGATAATAACAGCACCAGCATTGAAAGCAGAGAAGACAGCACTAGCGGAATACAAGAGGAACTTGTAGAACGACCAGTACGAATTCAACGCAAACCAGCATATCTCAGTGATTACCATACCAATGCAGTTAATATCTTTTAAAGTGTAGGGGGGATGTCGGAATCAACATTCGCCTTTTACATAACATCAACCAAACTAGTAACCCTATCTCAGAAACGGCAGCCTGCAACAGAACGTCGAGGGGAACGGAAGTAAGAAATATAAAGAGTTCAGAAGTTCAATATCTAGCTTGTATTATTCATTAAATCTGACAAGCACAAATCGTATACCGCACGGCCTTTTAGACTCTCTTGGCTATATGGCCTTTGTTTTTAGTTATCTGACACTTATCTCGATCGATGGTAGACCTACCACATAAGGTGATCCAAGAGACGTTTCTCAGTGGAACTGACAGCTAGAAATCTAGAATGTGTTAGTGATTTGGTGTTAATGGTACTGAATGTAAACATAAACAAAGCAGAAATTCATATGAGAATAAACTGCCAGTTCTACTGTGATCTGTCAGAAGTTCTTGGTAAACAAAAAAGTCAGCTGATCTCAACTGTCTCGTGGGCAGCCCTATTCTCATTGCCAGTTATCCGTCACAGGCGATCGCATTCCAGGGTTGCTTTCGCTCGATCAAACTAGGGGCTGCTGGTTTGTGGAGATGCGCAGCCAGCTAGGGATGGCCAACAATTCTTTTTTATTTATTTATACAGTAACCCCTTCATATCGTTAGGACATCAATTCAGCTTAACGTTTACCAAAACGAACCCTGCTGCAAACCGTACCCTCTTACCCAACATCCAAGAGATTCCTCGTGGAAGTGCAGAGGATTTCTCGGCTTCCATCAAAGCGAGTGTCACGTCAACACAATCCTACCCATTCCTTTCTTGACCTGCGTTCAGGCGCGGCTGGCGCTGGTATTGCCTAATTCGAGATCACCAGTTTTTACACATTGAGTATGATTGCTAGTCCCAAGCATCGTCTATTGGTTCTCTGTGTAATTACAGCTGATCTGGCAAGAACAGAGTAGCAACCGTGGGTGGTCAATCATGCTCATGCTCAGTGAAAGGTAATGTAATTCATTTTCAAAAATTCAAGAGAAGATTTTTCGTTCAAAACAAAAATTACTTACACTGCCTTGGACTCCCCCTCCGAAACACAGTGAACACATTTTCTTTGACAGAATTTCGGTTTTAAACAAAAAACTGCTTCTGAATTTCCAAAACTTAATGACGTCTCATTTGTCCTTAAATAAATTAATAAATTATTGTACACATAGCGTTCGGTAACTGATACACGTAGACTTCTCATCCACACAATAGCACTGGTCCTATAATTGAAACTTGTTTGAGTGAGCGGGTTTCAGTCAAAGGTTTTTCACTAAGTGAATGTTAAATGTATGAGCTTTCAGGAGAAAATGTGATGGTAGGAGTAGTCAATCCTTTTTTTCGTTCTGAGAAGAGATAGGGGCTCAGAAATCCGTGACAATCAATATATAAAGTTTAGTAAAAGTATATTTAAAGGATGCTCCATTGCAGGTATGCTTTCCAAACCAACCAAATCGCCACACATCGAGTCGCAAGCCCTAAACAAGTACCTTTCCGACTTCCTCGATCATCCGTTCCAACACATTTCGATGGTTTCAATTTTAGCACTGTGTAAATGGAACTAGTTTAAATACTCTTTCCGTTTATTTGATCGCCGAAGCAAGCAAGTAAACAAGCGGGCCTAAACGGATGCATTTCGGGAACTTCCTCCCAGCCAGCAGCGAGTGCGTGTTTGTCCCTACCTATGTGGCACCACCGGAATGCCATAAACACATGCCGACGCCGGAACGAACAGCCAATAGCAATCGGCTCTTCGCAGATTGGTAGAATGGATTTGTGGGCTTTGGGTTGCGTGTGCTTCGAAATGTCGTTTTTTTTCCTGCCCCGGTCTGAGCACATCCATATTCTACTCTCCGTCTAGCCGCTAGCTCGGCCCAGGTCGTTCCGGACAGGATCTGTAAAATGCTTTTAGCTTTATAAATACAATTAAAATGAAATTAAATTTTAATGGTTTGGTAATTATTTTAATTATTTCGTAGCAAAAGCAGATGCGTCTTGCGCCGAGTCGTTGCTGATGGTGTTTCGAGCACCTTACTGCCGTTGTTCAGAATATTTAGTTCTAACCCGAATGGAAGGAAGTCGGTCTATGAAATGTGACCCAGTTTCGAGGTCCGATTCTACTAAGAAATGGCTTTATGATGACAGGGTGTTACTTTTTAGCGGCGTTTCTGTCCAGCGTCATTACTGCATGGGATTTATTTGCACCGTCACTGATAAACGAGTTGCAGTAATAGCTTCGCCAATTATTTTACCATAAACTATGCCGCAAAGTACTTCAGTGTTAGGGTTAGGGTCGACTCACATACCCTCAGTGAAAAAAAAATACTTATCGTGAGCTGGAAACAACAACCCTGAGCACATTCTTGGTGATGGATGTTTTCACTTGACTAATGTTAGGTTGGAAGAAAAACATAAACCCATTTCCGCGATTGAAAAACCATTGCCGACTTCAAAAGCCAATATTTATCAATTCATTATCGCCGTCGCACGCTGACCGATGCCTCGCGCTGATTGCTTGTTGCATTTTTACATAAACATCCACTTTATGTGCGAGTGCATGTAATGAAACGGAAGGCTTTCAATTTTCCCAGCGCCATTACCGACCTACCCGGTCGCCATCAGATTGGTCATTGTCGGTATTGGATTTCTGGCCTTCGGGCTGACAGTAGCCCACCATCAGTCGATGAATGGGACCATGGCCGAATGACTGACTGACTGCTTTCCTGATGGCGGCTCGCTTGGATGACGACCGGGGACCATGCGTGCGTGCGTATTAATTTTTGAACAAACTTTCCACCACACGATGAAGGCCTTTTAATTTTGATTAATTAATATTTTCCGATAAACACTTTTGAATACCTCGCATGTCGCTCGCGTGGTGCCTGCCCATCTTCATTTACCCCCTTCCTGCTGCTGCTGTGCGTTTCATGGTGGTTTCGCTTTTCCGAACAACACAGCCAAATTTCCCATTCGAACCAGGTCCAGGAGGAGCAGAAGCGTTCGTTTGGTAGCGATAAATAGCGTTTAAAAATGATGCTATTCATGTGGTGATGGTGGTGGTGCTGGTGCGGGGAAATATGGGAGGATGAGAGTTCAAAATAGGTGGGAAAGTAAGGGTATAAATGGTAGCCTTTTGTAAAAAGGTTTGGATTAAAAATTCATTACATTTGGCCTGCGGTGCGTCCCTTCAGGGTGGACATATTGACATTTGATTGGTACACTAGAAGGCTGTTTTTGCGGATGTGTATTTAGTTTAGGTCGGCGGATTTAGTGTGAAGATGCGATTTAATAATTTGGCATAATAAGAGACGAACCAGCTAAGGGCCGAACGTCTTTATAAAAAAGCAAAAGAAGAAGTAGAAGTTGGCATAATGGTTTTGTCTGAGATTCACTGCAATCAGTGCTGTAGTCCTTAAAATTTTAAGCTAATAAACGACGTGTTTGGGGTATCATCCAAACAATTTGTGGAAAAGTTCGACAATTTGGGTTGTCGTTCGTTTATGGTATTTGTTTATTAGGGACTGCATTTGCGCCTATAAAAGTGTCGGGGCCAAGCTTCAACACGTTATTTTGGTGATTTGTCCTCAGAAGGATGATATGAATTCATTTACCGTGGGTGGATGGTTTCTCCATGCTAGTTATTGGGCTAGGTCGCACTCCTACACACTTAGAAAATATCATGTAAATTTAGGTGCTCTGAGACTGACATATACGAGCGTCAATTTTGACATAAAATTGAGTCATAATAGACGAGAAATTCAGCTCAATCAAACGAACTTTTCGCCGAGTAACGAACTTTTCAGTCTCGGAGCACTTAATTTTACATGACATGTTTGTTTACGTCTCATCCTTTATGTCAAAGATGGATTACGTCACGTGTAAAATTAGTTATTTCTAAGTGTGTAATTCTGCTCTCTTCCAATACAATTGTGTCCATCGTCACAGGATTAAATACACTCAGAGTTAATGATTAACGGAACACATTTACATAGTTGAAAATGCTAATTTCAAATAACAGACTAAAGTGGTAATTTTCATACGATAGATGATGAACCATGCCCATTTTGTTATGGCAAGTTTGCTATATGAAATGCTCCTCGTGTTTATTAGCGAAATTCACATCAAAGATTGATTAATTGCGTAGGAAATCAGTTTGGCACGGTATTTGTGACCAGCATACACCTTCCGGTCGTATGAAACAGGTAAAAAACTGTCCAAATCTGCAGATCTAAATTTTTGTTTTGAACTTCTGTATGGCAAAATAGTGAACTTTTCGTGAACATTAACGGCAAAGAACTCACCAACACTGGGAGACCGTGAGTTCCTGCCCACCTGTCTTAAATACAGCTCGGGCGCGGATCACGATGGTAAATGACAGGTGGGCAGGAACTCACAGTCTCCCAGTGTTGGTGAGTTCTTTGCCGTTAATGTTCACGAAAAGTTCAGTATTTTGCCATACAGAAATTCAAAACAAAAATTTTTATCTGCAGATTTGGACAGTTTTTTTTACCTGTTTCATACGACCGAAAGGTGTATGCTGGTCACAAATGCCGTGCCAAACTGATTTCATACGCAATTAATCAATCTTTGATGTGAATTTCGCTAATAAACACGAGGAGCATTTCTTATAGCAAACTTGCCATAACAAAATGGGCATGGTTCATTTAAGTAAACAAACTAACTCTTCTTCCGACTGTGGCACCTCTCTTACTCGCCTGGGCTCCCGATCACCACTAACATGTGTTGGTAATTATTAACCCGAAATTCGTTGATATGGTGGCTGGTAAACGGCTGGACATTGCGTACCATCGATACTTCACGTATCTGCAGGTATAAAATGTGGACGTGGTCACTTAGCCTCTTGTCCAGTTACTCCTATCCCTACCTTCCCGCAGTGCAACCTGCAGGGCTGTTACAAGATTTTCTAAATTTGATCTGCGAAATCCGCGGTTTCTCAAAAGAAATCCGCGACTTCAAATACTAATCCGCGACAAAAAAAAAAAAAAACTATTTTCATTGCCTAAAAATACCATTTGTATACTACTACATGGCATTTCAAGCTTATTGCTTATAGCATATTAGATTGTTTCCTGCTCTCAACTCAGTGTTCTTTGAAGTACTTTCACATTTTAATTGAGAACTTTCTATGCCTGTACCATCCTATGCCCAAGAAAATAGAGAAGTTTTCCAACCCGAAAAATTACTAGACCGGACGGAAATCGAACTCAGCCGCCTCCAGCATGGACTTGCTTTGTAGCTGAGCCTTTACCGACTGAGCTAAAGGAGTATCGTTTGTAACCTTTGAAAAAAATAAAATAAAAAAATAACATTGAATCACCTTCAGCTATTTCTTCTATAAATTCTGAGTAATTAGTGAACATAATAAAACACCCTTACATTGTGAGATTCTATTGAATAATACAAGACTAGATTTGATGAAACATTATTTAATAAAATTAATGCATTTTCATTTGAAAAGCAAAATTTTCTTGAAAATTAACCTTTGCGTCTCTGACGTATTTTGCTGTCGTAAATGTTGTAGTTAATTTGGCTCTATTTTTCTCAATTTTTTACCAATTCAAACCAAACACCCTGCACATAATCGAGAAATTATTGTCCAATAGTGAGATATTTTTTTTTTAAATATGAACCTAGCACTTTTCGTTGTCAAATCATAACCGAATCGTATATATGTGACTTTGTAGATCATGCACGACTTATTACTATGTATACCGGAAATTACAGGTTTTCCAAATCGTCCAGGACATCAGTTGATTTGTTCTATTAGATCAACCAAGACTGCAACAATGTCTGTAGTATCGAAAAATGTCCGATCAGATTCAAAGTGTCTATGTGTATCATGCATGATCTATTTCCGAGTAATCCAGATGTTCAAGATTCTTCAAATCGTCCTGGAGTTCACATAATTTGATCTATTAGATCAACCGAGATTGGGACAATGTCTTTAGTATCGAAATATTTCCAGACAGATGCACAGTAGACTGATGTAAAATTTGACTTTTTCGCTCCACAGTGCTTAAATGGTTTCAAATCGGGTCCTAATTAGCCTCCCAAAGTTACAACTCATTTGGTTAGAAACAGAATTCGCACAAGCCATTTGAAGTTTACATGTAAATTACTATGGGAAATCTCAACTTTTTGTTCGTTGCCTTCTAGTCTTTTTCCATATTGAGCTGCGAAACAGTTCGATAGCCATTCTTATAGAAAATTTTCTCAGCTACAACTTTGCTGCAGATCATTTCTATGTAAAACTAGACAGGAAAATGTTATTAATTATTTAAGAGATTGATAAACTTATGACATGATCAAGCAGCTGCTCTGTAGGCAACACTGTATTTTGCAGTGTGACATAGTAGCCATCAGGGCGTCACAATATCAGCTTCAATCGACCAAATAGATGCGACGAAGAGACTGCTGGCTTTCTTTTTCTGTTAAAGTCGAACAGCTTCGCAGCATTCTAGAACCTCAGTCGGCGTGCACAAACAAATGTTCAATCGCTTGTCTCTCTTTCTCCCGTCGCTCCATTGGTCTTCCTTTCAAGCTTCGTCGAAATGGATGAGCGAAAGAACGCTCGAGTTTGATAGTTTTCTCTTTCATGAAACACATCAACAGAGGTTTCATGACGTATATGACGGAAAATGAAATAACACATTTAAAGCATTTCTCACGTCAAAACACTTGAAGATTACACGTCATATTTCTAATTTATCTTCCATCCATATATTTATCTAAAAAAAATGATCGAAAACGGGACCTAACGCATTTTAAACAAATTGAAAGAGCGGTGATAGAGTGTTCGTGAAAGGGGATTGAAAGCCATAATGAAGTTCGTTTAACTAGAAAATCGACGTTAGTTACATTGAAAGCTATGAGCAAAGCAACGACGAGAAGTTCCACAGCCAGCCTTTCCTTCTAAGCGTCCTTCTTTTTTATTTTCGTTTCTTGCTGATAGTCTAGCTAGGCGTTATAGAAATGAAGCGTCGAACACGTATGTATGAGAGAAACAAAACACGAGTTCATTTTAGAGCTTCGAAATTGTAGAGCCCTGGTAGCCATGATTTTTGTGTCCTATTCAACGCCCCAGACACTAATGTTGCCTGCTGAGCAGTTGATTGAGCATGATCATAAGACATAAGACATCAGCGCATTGAACCATTGATAACTTTCGATCCTTTCATTTAATCAAAAAGTGGTCTTGAACAAAGTTGTAGCTGGGAAAATTTCCTACAAGTACAGTTGAAAGTTTTTGAAGCAGACCGATATGATGAATTATTAGATAGACATGAACAAAAATCTTGGTTTTACCATAGTTATTCCCATACAAACTTCAAATGGTTTGTGCCATCTCAGTTTCTCACCAAATGGGTTCAAATTTTGAGAGGTTAGTCAGGATCCGATTTGGAATCGTTTAAGTATAGTGGAGCGAAAATTTCAAATTTTGCATCTTTCTAATGCACAGTGTCTATATGGATGATGTATGATTTATTTCCACGTATACCAGATGATCTTGGTTCTCCAAATCGTCCTGCATTTCAGATGATTTGTTTTACTAGATCAACAAAAAACTAGGCTAATATCTGTAGTATCGAATAATCGATCTGGAAATGTTAGAACATTTGGCACACACGGAAATAGGTTGGTATGATTCTCATAGACATTGCAAATTTGTTTGGACATATTTCGATACTAAAGATATTGAATTAGTCTTGGCTGATCTAGTAGAAAAATAATCTGATCTCCAGAATGATTTAAGAAACTATAACATCTTGTATACGTAGCAATAGGTCGGGCACGATCCACATAGACACTTTGAATCTGTTTGGACATATTTCGATACTACAGACATTATTGCAGTCTTGGTTGATATAGTGGAACAAATCAACTGAACTCCAGGACGATTTGAAGAACCTACAATATCCGGTATACATGGCAATTACTCGCATATATACGATTTGTTTATGATTTGACAACGAAAAATG
This sequence comes from Ochlerotatus camptorhynchus, assembly GCF_037179485.1. Classification (NCBI taxonomy): domain Eukaryota; kingdom Metazoa; phylum Arthropoda; class Insecta; order Diptera; family Culicidae; genus Ochlerotatus; species Ochlerotatus camptorhynchus. The sequence goes on from NW_027040536.1 coordinate 2,796,573, forward strand.
CTATGTTCATATTGGAAATAAAAAGAAGCATGAAAATGTCTCACATTGGACAGACCCCAGTGAGTTTCTGTGTAAATCTGGTGTGTGAGGTATGGAATTGAGATCATTTCTCGATTATTTGCAGGGTGTTTGGTTTTACCCGGTAAAAAATTGAATTCCAAAATTTTTGTTACAGCACATCTGTCCCTTCGCGATTTTCGCGACATCATTTAATGTTTCCGCGATTTTCGCAACTGAAAGTTCAAATCCGCAACAAATCCGCGAAAATCGCGAAATCCGCGAAATTCGCGAAATCCACGCCTGTTGTAACAGCCCTGAACCTGGGGTACAAGTAACCATAGGAAAGATCGAGTAACCAACCCCGGTGAGGGGAAAAAATAACATTTTTTCTTAGCCTTCGCTTTAGCCTGATTTTTGACACTAATTCCACAAATGTTGACTTTATTATGTGTAACACTCGTGTTATCAACAAGACATTTCGCGCATAAGTTTTTGTATCCTTTCAAGGAAGAACATTGGTAATAATGTAGATGAATAGGATCAAAGCAATTGATTTTTGGGTAGTGATAAATTCCGGATAAACCATCAAATGGAATACCACAAACATAACAGTTCTTATAAAAAACGTTCTGTTTTCGATAGTTCCTCCCTATCCAAATATAACTCAGTTTTCTCGAAAATTGTGCGTGCTTCAAAAAATCTAATTAGATTCTCTAAATGGATTCAGGAAGGTCTATTCAACAAAATCCAACCGTAATATTCAAAGGAAGGCACCAAAACCCATCTTGGCTGAACAAAAATTGGTGGAGTTGTGTATAAGACACAACCGTAAGGTTGACGTAGACTACGTTAAACTGTGTGTGAAATTCTCGTGATTTGTTTAGATATTGATTTAAAATACAGTAGAATTAACCTATGAGCTCGGTCCTATGCACATATTATGGATTTCCTACTTAGTAAAGCTTGGTGAAATTCAGGACTCCATAAAATGCGAATACATATATTCTATTATATTTGGTTCCTAAATTACAATCAGATATGAATAAGGCTTTCTTCAGGTGATTCATTGAAGCGTCCAACAATTACCGTCATGATGGTTGATATTCCCTATAACTTCAAGATTTCTAGGGCACAAATCTTGGACGTTTGTGGCACTGCAGCAAACTTGACTAAGACTATGTGCGGATTGTGCTTAATAGGCCGGTAATGTGGTAGTTAACCCTAATGAAATTGATTAGAAATATGGTTTACACAGCGATTCAACTTCAAATCACTAAAAAAATGCACACACAGAAAAGGAGTGCATAATTTTGCACCAACATTTCGTAGTTGATCGGGAATATCTCGATTAGCCATAAATTCCTCCAATAAGTTATCGGTACATCTATTGTAAAGATTTTGTTGCGGGCGTTTTTGTGGTGCGAAAAAAGATTACAAATTCAACAGTGAGCATACATAAGGACGTTACCGCGATGATCGATTTCTTCTTTTGTTAATAACTCGCTTGGGTTAACACTTCTCGGTGCGTTTGCTGTTGCTTTTGATAGCCAATACAATCTGTTACAGCACTACAAATTCAAATAATGTTCAAGCTGAACATTACATTAGGTCCTAAGTAACATTGATCGATTCTCTTTCGTTAATAACTTGAGCGTATAACCGTTTCTAAATGGGAATGTCTTTAAATGGCTGAGGGGATACAAGAAGAAAGTCGACGAAGAAAATCTGGTCAATGTTAATTAGAACCTGATGCAATGTTCAGCTTGAATTGTTTCGCTTAGCTGTACACGCTATTTCGAAACTACCGAAATTTGGGTAGAATCCACCCATATCGGTCAAAACTTAACCTACCCAAAAATGGGTAAACTATGTTGGGAGAGACAAGTTGACAAATGAACAAAGTCGATTTTTTTAATCTTTATTTTAGAGATTTTTAGCCTAAGGCTAGTTCATCTCTAAACAAAGTCGATCGGATTCATGTCGATGTTGTTCATTTATCAAGTTGTCACTCCCAACATAGTTTACCCATTTTTGGGTAGGTTCAATTTGGACCGATCTGGAAAGTTTCTACCCAAATTTGGGAAGTTTTGAAATAGCGTGTAATAATGAAAAGAGAAAATCGATGAAGAGAGTTTATCATTGCAAGTAGCTCCTTTTGAGAGTTTACTGTCGGATTTCAGTACCTAGCACTGAAGAAAAAAAAAATTCGCCGGTACCTCTATTTATGCTAAGAGGTAAGCATTGTAAGTCCCACCTACTTGGATAATTTTGAAATAGAACGGCTTACTATGCCTCGCCCCCATCAGCAAAAAATCTGGGATTTTAAAAACCTTTTGTTTCGGCCGGGATATCTAGCCCTACGTTGTGTTTTGGTGGAGCTCAGTACAACAAATTTGCTCAGCGCTGAAATGCACCAAGAACATGAAGGCTCCCGGGTTTGACGGTATATTCAACTTGATCTTGAAGAGACTCAGCATGAAAGTGCAGTCTCTTCTAACCGCTATCTTCAACAGATGTTTGGAACTGCACTACTTTCCAAGTATCTGGAAAGTAGCAAAAATCATACCAATCCGCAAACCCGGTAAGGATCCAACATTGCCTTCAAGCTACAGACCAATCAGCCTCCTTTCAGCGCTGAGCAAATTGTTCGAGAAACTCATTCTCAATCGTTTGCTCAAGTTTGTCGAGGAAAATAACATTCTCCTTCCGGAACAGTTTGGATTCAGAAAGGGGCACTCCACCAATCATCAGCTAGTACGGGTGATGAATAACATCCGAAGTAACAAAGCTGTATCCAAGTCCACAGCCATGGCCTTGTTAGACGTTGAAAAGGCGTTTGACAATGTTTGGCATGATGGACTTGTGTACAAGCTTTGTAACTTCAACTTCCCATTACATCTGGTTAAAATCACCCGTAACTACCTTCAGCAAAGGTCGTTTAAGGTATCGTTGAATGGTTGTCTTTCCGACAAATTTTCCATCCCAGCAGGAGTGCCGCAAGGCAGTCTACTGGGCCCGTTGCTTTACAGCATTTATACTTCCGACATTCCTCCCCTTGGAGACGGTTGCGTGTTCTTCCTGTTCGCAGATGATACCGCAATAGCCGTCAAAGGAAGGATGCCTCGCGAAATAACGAACAAACTTCAACGATGCCTTAACGCCTTTGCTGATTATGCCACCACGTGGAAAATCAAAATCAATGCCTCCAAAACACAAGCGATCATGTTTCTCCATCGGCAATCGCCCAAACTGAAACCGGATCCATCTTGTACTGTAATCATGGATGGCACAAGGGTTGAGTGGTCCGCCGAAGTAACCTATCTCGGGATGTTGTTTGACGAAAAGCTCCTATTCTGCTCACATGTGGAGAAAACCGTAATCAAGTGTTTCGCCTTGGTTAGGTGTCTGTATCCGCTGATTTGCCGCAGATCCCGCCTCTCAAGGGTGAACAAACTGGCCGTCTACAAACAAATCATAGCACCTGCGATCCTTTACGCAGCTCCGGTGTGGGAATCATGTGCACAGACTCACAGGAACAAAATTCAGGTAGCTCAGAATAGAGTGCTGAGGATGGTTCTTGATCGTCCTTTCGACACTAGAATAACAAATTTTCATGAAGAGGCAGGCATTGCCAAAATAGATTCCAAAATTAACGAAATTAAGACTAAATTTACACAAAAATGTCATTTATCAGAACATGCTTTGATAAGCAATTTGTATATAGTAGGTTAGGTGTACATAGTAGTTGTAGGTTAGTTGTAGTTGTAAATAGTAGTTATAAGTAGTCTCCTTTTTCCAATTCAAATCAAACCAATCCCACCAAGGTGGTCATACTTTGAAATAGGCCTGATAGGACTAGGAACTGTAATTAATAATTAAAATCTCACTGTACTAAAGTTGAAAAGACGCATCTGTGTCACTTGAAAAATTCATACATGTAAACCACACAAACACAAGAAATAAAGATCATTTAACTGTTAAAAAAAAAAAAAAAAACTTTTGGTGGAGCTCGGTTGATTCGCTATTAGACGTTCTTTAGAACCAGATGAATATTCTTTCACTTGATTTAATTGTATAATTTATTGCCTCCGAGAAGCATCCTGCCTGCTCGGAGGAGAATTTTTTTAACTTATATAAATGTAGGGGAGAATGGTATACAACGCACCCCCTGGGCAGAACGCACCAGCTGACTTTCATTTGTGTTTTTCATGGCTTTTACGTAACTTTTTTGTTGTCTTATCAAGCAGCACTTCTAGCATAGCATCTGAACTCAAAATCCTGCATGATAAATCCTAGAGTTGGATCAAAAATTCCAAGAAAAACTCAAAACAAAATGAAAAAGTGCGTCTTACCCCGGGGGTGCGTTATGTACTGTTCTCCCCTACACAGAAATGCTTCCCTTAAATACTAATTTTGGACAAATAAAATAATAACTACGTCGCAATTACAATCCATAGAAATCTACTATACAAAACGTAAACAAAACATAATTCAATTATCAATACACAACAGCTGTGTAGTGGTACAATCAATAGCGATGGACGTTATCTCGTTGTGGATCTGATCGTTACCACCACGCCGAGGGGCAGTTTGTGTTTACCACTTTCAATATTCAAATCTAGTAGAGACCGACGCCGATGGCACACGATCGATCACCTTTCTATAGCATAATTTTCCAAGTAGGATGGACTTTCATAGCTTATCTAAAATTCTGATAATTTCAGTACCTATCGTATGCGTGATAATGTTTGCACCATCGTACAAATAAGGTTCCCGTTTCACCTGTGCATACAATGCCTTGGTTTTCTTTGCATGCATGTAACCTATAGCTCATACCGTAGTAGGCTGTTTATAAAAGAAAATGATTTACTTAGTTTGACAGTTGCACCATGACGAAGTGGCAGTGTATTCGTGATTTGTCCCATGCGCAAATGTCGCAAAAAGACATTTTAAAAAAAACGAAAGGACAACTATCCGCGAAGGTGGCCACAGGTCGTCCGAGGTCAGCTCGGGTTGCGATGGTTATCGCTGCTATCAAAAGGAAGATTCGGGTGAATCCAGGGCGTTCAATAAGGAAAATGGCAAAGGAATACGGGATCAGTGACTTTACGGCACGGAAGATCGTAAAGGAAGATTGCGGGGCAAAGTTGAGGGCACGGAAAAAAAAACTCACATGATTACCAACCGCATCCGGGAGCTACGAGTTGAACAATGCAAGAAAGTCTTGAACTTCCTTAAGCGAAAAAATCCGGTAATACTGTTCACCGACGAGAGCATGTTTACCGTCGATCCCGTATCAAATTCCAGAACCGACCGGTATATTAGTTCTCTTCCGACGTGGCCGACGAGCACAAGAACGTGTATCTGACCAAACATCCTGCTAGCGTTATGGTGTTTGGATTGGTGGCTTCCGATGGCAAAAAAAATGGACCCGGTGTTCATTCCAGAAGGCGACAAGGTCAACACGGAGGTCTACATCGGGATTTTAAGTAAGTATGTTCTTCCGTGGATCAAAGAACAGTACGGTCCGAAGCAAAATGATGTATTTCAATAATATGGGGCTCCGCGCCACACCTCGAACCGCACTCAAAAGTGGTTGCAGGAACATCTTCTGTTCTGGGCGAAGGATATGTTGCCGCCATCCAGCCCCGATCTTAATTCGCTGGATTACTCAATATAGCGCGTCACGAAGGCCAAGGCCTTTTCTAAACGCCACCCGAGTACAGCAAGCCTCAGACAAACATTGACCCGTACCTGGAGAGAAATGGATCTAGACTACATTATTAGAACCTGCCGTGCATTTCGGAAGCGTGTGGAGGCCGTAATTGCATCATGTGGAAACTCGATCGATGATCAACATAGTTTAAGACTGTGAAAAACATCCCCCCTATGAATAAATAAAAAAAAACTCGAAAACTAAATTTTTGAGTTATTTTTAAATTTTAACATTGCACAAGGGTGCAAACATTATCACGTATACGGTATAGAAATCTGTAATCAGTCAGTGTATGGGGAATCCTTTTTTTCGCACCACAGAAACACACCATTTTCTTATGCAATATAATGGAGAATCAAATGAAGGGATTTCAAGCTAAAATGTTTCTATCGCGAAATATTTACGATTAATACCGAAATTTCGCATAAATATCCAACCCGTTTTGTGTGTGTGTGTGCTGATTTCCACTGTTGCCCAATGCTTAGAGAACTTTCATTAATAACGTAGTAGTTGAGGGAGGAGAGGGGTTTCAGAAGTTGTGACCGGCCATGTATTAGGTATAGCATAACACGCAACGAGGAGGAAGGGGGGGGGGAGGTCAATCGGTCAAACAAATTCTACGCCATTTATGGATGGCCCTAATTTTACTTCTAAGGCTGTGTCGCAATGGGCGAGTTAAGTTTAACTCGTGGTTAAAATTTACAGATGAATTATCGAATAACCCTGCTATACTAAAGGGTGATACGGTCAAAATTTGGTCAAGGGAAAACGCGTGTAAATCGGTGAAATCGTTTATTTAAAAAATCAAATTAAATTTCTTTTTCAAGTTCAATTAGTATAAAATTCAGGAAAAATATTCAGTTAGGCTTCCGTTTTTCCAAATCCGAATTGCCGGGCATTACGCTTGACCCCTGCCATCAGATTTTGTACAGCCACCTTGTCCACCTTCTTCGCCGCAGAAAGCCAGTTTGCCTTGAACTGCTGCTCGCCCTTAGCAGTTTTTTGGTCTTCTTTAGGTTCCGCTTGACAATAGCCCAGTATTTCTCAATTGGGCGGAGCTCTGGCGTGTTGGGAGGGTTCTTGTCCTTGGGAACCACCTGCACGTTGTTGGCGGCGTACCACTCCATGGCCTTTTTACCGTAATGGCAAGATGCCAAATCCGGCCAAAACAGTACGGAACAACCGTGTTTCTTCAGGAAAGGCAGCAGACGTTTATTCAAACACTCTTTCACGTAAATTTCTTGGTTGACAGTCCCGGAAGCTATGAAAATGCTGCTTTTCAAGCCACAGGTACAGATGGCTTGCCAAACCAGATATTTCTTTGCGAACTTTGACAGTTTCATGTGCTTGAAAACATCTGCTACCTTTCCCCTTCCTTTTGCCGTATAAAACTCCTGTCCCGGAAGCTGCTTGTAGTCGGCTTTGACGTAGGTTTCGTCGTCCATTACCACGCAGTCAAACTTCGTCAGCATCGTCGTGTACAGCCTCCGGGATCGCGCTTTGGCCGTCGTATTTTGTTTATCATCGCGATTTGGAGTCACTACCTTCTTGTAAGTCGATAGTCCGGCTCGTTTTTTGGCTCGATGCACGGTTGTAGACGATACACCCAGCTTATTTGCGGCATCTCGGAGAGAGAGGTTAGGGTTTCGCTTGAAACTACCGGCAACTCTCTTTGTCGTCTCAGCGGCTTCCGGTTTTCGATTTCCCCCCGATCCAGACTTCCTGGCTGTCGACAAACGTTCCCCAAACACTTTAATTACATTTGTAACGGTTGATTTGGCAACTTTTAGCGATTTTGCCAACTTTGCGTGCGAGTAGCTCGGATTTTCGCGATGCGCGAGCAAAATTTTGATACGCTGCTCTTCTTGCTTGGACGGCATTTTGACAACTGAAGAGTGAATTCCAAAATCAAAATAGGAGCAACATTCTACACACACACACCTTCAAAATGAGGGGTGTTCAGGTTTTTTAAATGCAAAATTGAAAGAAATACGTCAAGTTGATATTGACCAAATTTTGACCGTATCACCCTTTAGCGTGGTTATTTCGGACCGACTAGAAGTTAAATGTTGGTAACCGTGGCTGAGTTCTGTTTGAAAACTGATCAATTTCCGGCATTTTCGAACATTGAAAATAACTTTCGAAATGTCACATTTAACCACGAGTTAAATTTAACCCGGCAATTGGTACACAGTCCAAAAGGTATTTCTCTATTACTTTTTCGAAGGGACTTATCAGCTTTTGTAAACAACGCATTTTATCGTCGATTTAGCGTAACTGATAGCTCACCCACGCATGCTAACACTACCATCAGATAGAGGAAGTTTTCCCCTACCTGATATAGTGGTGTTAGTATGTGGGGCGAGCTATCAGTTATTTCAAACCGACGATAAAATGCGTTGTTTACAAAAGCTGATATGTCCTTTCGAAGAAGTAATCGAGATTTGTAGTCATCATTCAAGCAAGAAGCGCTTGCGCCATCGAGGCGACGCTGAGCCAGTCATCTTGACGGAAACGACGCGCAATGTTCGAGGTGCAAAACTCGAACGCTGCGCGCTTGACAGGAGCCGCTTTCCTACTGCTGCTACCTGCTTACCCGCCGTCCGAAGCGAAAATGAGTTGAAGCATATTAGCAGCGCTGTTTTATAACTTTTCAGATTGTGATGTGCAACCAAATGGTGCTCGATTATCACGACTGGGTTTGGGGAGAACGTTTATTTCATGAAAACAGTGATAAAATTATCTATTTTTATTTGTAAATTTTAAAAACAGTTTTTTTATGAAAAATTGAAAAAGCGTTTATTGTAACAGCTTACGAGAGTTATTTGCTATCGATTGGTTTATTTGGATTTTCATTTCATCTATAAATGGCAAAGTTATAAGCTTTCAAAACCTTACACCTTTTCGTGACGGTCGCAATTTAAGATTTTCGATTTACCCCCAGTACCTTCCCGTAAGACGTAGTCTACGTCGAAATAAACGTGTTTCAAGTACTTTTGACTTTGACCTATAATTATTATATCTTAGTTTGACCCAGGTGACACCTTCAAGTGACTAAAATGCTTCATTTTGAAGTTAGCTTCCTAGCTGATTTTTTAATTATATAGCCCAAGTAACAATGTTGGTTTCAAGCAGGTTCTGGAGATCATGATTTAGACTTGTATCATGCTTTAAAACCTTGATAAAACTTGCAATGTTACTCGGGAGGGTATATGCTCCAACTATGCTCACACGCTTCCACTATGTCGCACCACAAAAATACGTACGGGTATGCCACAATAGAAGCATGCCACAGTGGAAATTCCGAGCCATAGTGCAAACACTTATCCCAAATCAAAATGAAGCACACATAAGATTAATTCAGGCATAACATTTGATAACGGCACAAAAGCATTTGTAAACAAACTTTCTAAGGCCCTTTACACGCGAACCAAAGTACGCCCACGCAAACCAATACCACTTTCGGAAAAGTGATAGTTGCCCCTATCTGATGATGTTGTTGGTTTGCGTGGGCGTACTTTGGTACGCGTGTGAAGGGCCTTAGAAAGTTTGTATAAAAATGCTTTTGTGTCGTTATCAAATGTTATGCCTGAATTACAATACCATGTACACAAATGGTGTTTAACATTGTTCACTGAGTAATTCTTCAATGAAAACAACAATGAAAGCTTGTCACGCAAATAGAAGGAGCACTGTTGGGCATTTACTGAAATATTTCAATAGTATAATTCCCTTGCAAACCCAAATAAGTCTATCTGCGTAAAAATAAATAAAATAAGAGTGATTTGCGGAAAAACCCGCCAGTATCGCACCCAACGTCAGTGCCTATACGTAAGTGTACTACGACGCGGCTCTCAATTAAAGGAGTGACAAGTGTGATACTATCACTGCTGGACTAGATCTTTGGTTCTCTCATGCAGGGTTTATCAGAGAGGGGATGCTTAGTAATCCCCATTGCCTGCCCATGATGCCATTCTATCGCGGCATGAGGCAGCAACGCCGGTCATAAACCTACCGTCTCCAACATTCCCCTATAAAGCCTGAAATTAGGCCCGCCTACCAGCAACAAGGTGCAAAAACTACCCAAGGGGAGGGATTTTGCTCTGACATAAATCTATTGGAACCAAATTATGTATATCAAACTGCTTTGTTGAATATTGTTTTAAACAAAATAAGAGACACAAACATACCCTGACAGTGAGTGCAAGTCAATTCTTCCCTCGTCTAGTAGTAACAACAAACTTGACAGTACCGTAAAACGAGGTATCTTTGATAACGCGTGTAATTTTGATAGTATAATAAAAAGATTAAATTTACTCGCTGCGTTTTTTCTAAATTGAAAAATTGGTTCCATATTGCAGCTTAGGGTATTTCCGTTGATATCGTATATAGTTTGTATATAGTATGTGTAACATATTTTACAAACATATTAAAAAACAACTTTCGTGTTTTTCGCCTGTTTGAAAAAGCACTCAAACCATACCTTATGAAATGTTTTTCTGATAGAGCCATAACAAATTCAATGTTGTATTCTTATTGCTTATGAGGTTTTCTGATTATATACTCATTCAAAGTTCCATATTTTAAGAACTTAATTGTTTGCATTTCACCCATTTTTTCTACATTCATCGAGTATTATCAAAGTAACCCCAAATCAAAATACTGAAATTCGGTCACAAAACTAAAAAAAATAGTGTGAATGCTTTAATTTCCGTTGAACATATTACTAACGAGTTAACTCTTGGATCATCAGTTCTTCTTCTTCGCATTTCAAGCTTATTGCATCACGCATATTAGCTTTTTGCGTGCTCTCAACTTAGGGGATCTCGTGCTCTCAACGGGAATCAAACCCAGCCACCTCCAGCATGGTCTTGCTTTGTAGCTGCGCCTTTACCGACTGAGGCAGTACTTGTTTTAAAAATATAAAATTTCAAAAACATTCATTGCTGTAGAAAATATTTAGAATATACTTTTAAAAAAACTATCATTGTTGCCCCGTTTTATGCTACTAACTTTGTAGATAAGAAAACTAAATATACAATACAACAATACTTAATACTTTATTTGCCCTGTGTAGCATTTATAGAGAATATAATGTCTAAAGGAATGCGCTTTTTTAGTTCAGTATATCTTCGAACTAATGTTGTCACGTCAAGCGGCACCGGTGGCGTAGTTGTAAGCGTGATTACCTCTCACGCCAGCAGGCCTGAGTTCAATCCCAGTCGGAGACGCCGGGTTGTTCTGAGGCATAACATCTCTGATCACGCCTTCCTTTGGAAGGGAAGCAAAGCCGTTGGTTCCCGGTTCATGAGTTGATGGGTCGATAGGTAGGGTCCAGGTGTGGGAGCTGCCTCCCTGGCGTCGGTAGCATTGGTGCTCAGCACGGAAAACAAGATCTATGGAAAACAAATCAAGGAAGATAAAAATAATGTTGTGAAATATCTTCATAAGCTAAATTGTGAATGGATTTTGTAACGCAAAACGCTGACTCCTTCTCTGTCCAAGAACCACAATTATTGTTTAATTTTTAATTGGATCAAACATTAACTGTCAATTTATAGCGATGCAATTCATTATAGATATCTCATTGATGCTAAATATATTCTCTTGTTTGAATTTTTCAGTGAGTTGATACAATTTTGAGAATCATTTGGTCTTATTACTCTACCGTCTGTATCGCTGACAAAATGCCCAAATAAATAATGACTGAAAGACAAGGTTAAAGAATAGTTCAAAAGAAAGCCCTAAAAAGCATAACAATGAGTTGAGCATATAAATTAAGCTAGAACACAATTTGAGAAATGTAACTAAAATGATCAAAAATCATCCCACTCTCTTGGAGTTGATTCCTTGATTTTCATGGAATATTCTTTGACAGATAAAATCTTGTAGTTAAACTGCATTTATCCGTAAGTGGTCCACTACAGGAAGTGATCCCTAAATCCTTTTGATTTCATCTGTTCGTCATCAAACCTATAACAACATTCCCAACCAAACGGCCTTCCTGTGGACGACATAATACAGCCAATGGCAACCGCACGCTTCCATATTCACGCCCGCTGGATGCTGCCTACTGCCACCGTGAATTGGCACTGCGCTCTCTACGCCGCCGTGCTTCCGTTTGTTTGAGTCGAATGTGATGGACACGTCACCCACCGGGGGGTTTCTGGTTTTCGTTTGGTCAAAGCCAAAAACCGTCGCCAAAAGAAGGGCACACACCATGGAGTTTCGATTGATGCGGCCGAACAACTGTGGAATGACCAGTGGGTGGGTGGTAGGAGTGATGAGCTCCAAATTGAATCCTGCCCAAAAGTCAACCCGCATGATGAAACCCTCCCACTCAAATGTGTAGGGCAGGACTGGTGCCGCGAGCTGGACTCGTTGCTCAATTTTCTCCATAATAGTTATTTTTTCTGTTCGAATTCTGGTCCTATATGATTGCCATTGTTGTTTGATTCATGTGTGTACCTACAGGTGAATACGGGTGCCGATGGGGGTCCGGAAGAATCGGGGATGCAATCGATCACATGCTGGGGCGCTTTGTTTTCCCATGTCAAATTATTAAATAGAAAGCTCCGGTGCAATCAAATTTATTCAATGCAATTTGGTTGTTAAATATTATTGGAAGTCATTGGAAATTGGACGGGAGCCAATGTGGATGAGGTCTTTTTTTTTTGTTTTTTGATTTGAACCGAAGTCCTGCTGATGCATCAGTCCACGTCCGATTGGGCCGTTTGATGTGTGACAGACTGCATTTTGGACTGCCACTGCCACCACCGGATTGATCGGGACACACACAAAACGAGGGAGAGAGACAGTGAGAATGAGTGTAATTTAACCAAGTCCCCGCTATTATGGGCCTTTGTTAGCTTTTTGATTGGGTTGTTGGATTTGCCATCACAGGCTCATTCTAATTTTATTGATTGAAATTCGGAGTACTCCAACGTATACGGAAACAGCAAACAGGATCTAAGTGAAAAGCTTGTAGTCAAATTGTTTACTTAAACGGTTTTCCATTACTTCAAAAGTGTAAATAATTGAAACTATATTTAATGCAATCGAAAAGCGGGAAAATTTAAGTTTCATTCGCATTCGCATTAAGCAAGTTGCACAGTGTAATGCGGGAGGGATCTCCTGTTCTTGGTGCGTTAAGGTTTCAGACCGTCACTAAGACCCCCTCCATCCAGTCGGCCGGAAAAATCGCGGTATTTCAGAATAATAAGTATACAGTATTTGTGCGGATAGTAAAGGGTCAGTTTTGAACATCTGTGTTGATATGCAATCGACCCCAGGAGGCTCGTTCAATTTCATACTTCAGGTAGCTGATTTTATCTCTTGCAATGATGTAAGAAAATAAATAGGGGAAAAGGGGCATAATGGGGCTCCTATATTATACATTATTTTAGAAAAATTACTATACAGTAGGCTAATATTTGATCGAGCTAAACAATTTTCATATTATAAGAATTCTCGTCTTTTAAAAACAATCTCAAAACATTAATTGTTTTACGCTGTGACTACGAAATATTATAAAATTTCACCACTAAAAAATAACCTGTACTGATATATATTATTTTCCTTTGATTTGTTTTCCGTCGATCTTGTTTTCCGTATTGAGTACCAATGCTACCGACGCCAGGGAGGCAGCTCCCACCCTGGATCCTATTTATCGACCCCTCAACCCAACGGATTTATTTCCCTCAGATATCAGAGATTGTGTCCCTCGGAAAATTACGACGGCACCGATTGGGATTTAACTCAGGCACTTTGGGGTGAGAGGCAATCACGCTAACCACTACATCACCGGCACCGCTGACTGTGCTAAAATTCACTTGGTAATTAATTTTTGGCAGACAATATTAATTTATTTATCAAACATCTGACTAACAAACCTACGGCGGATAATATTCAATAATTTAAATACAATGAGGTAAGAATAGGGTAACCAACTGATTTTGGACCCCTAGAGGAAGTGAGATCACGTTTATGTCAAAATAATATTATTTGTTTATTATTATTATGCAATTTACATGCGGTTGTGTTCGAAAGCTACTCATCTTGGATGTAAAATGTCACTAGATGTTTTATTTATTGATATATACTCGAAAAATAATTCTTTCCACATCATGATATTCACATATTTTGGACCCTTCCACTTGATTTTGGACAGTGTCCATAATATATTTTGGACACACTGAATGGGAACGAATATATTTTGGACATGCTGAAGTTCTTTCAACTTATGAGCCTAAAATTAATTACGACGGTCACTTCTTCCTATCTCGCATTTGTTAGGCTTCGTCTAGGTGGGAAAATTTTCAAAGAAGGTGCCGTAAAACGGGGTGAAATTGATCAGCGGGGTGAATTTGATCGCTGAGTACTTATGCATAATATTTTTACAATGTATACAAAGATACATTCGTACGCTTAGTAACGAAAAACATGTTACACATGAAAAAATATCACGAGAAATTTCAGCGATCAATTTTGCCCCGCTGATCAATTACACCCCGTTTTACGGTATGCATAAAAGTCAACCCCCCGTTACTCGCGCTGTTGTACTTTGTACAACACATATGAGTTTTCCATTGCCATTTTGTTGCTGCCAATCGATCTGAAACCAACTTGTATTCCTCAAAAAACTTGTTTTGAACTAAAAAAGCTAAACTTTGATTACAATTAACCCCCAAAATACGGATAATAGAGAAAATGTAAATGGAAACCGCGTAAACGGTGTCCATACTACGTGGGATTGACTTAATTGGTTACAACATGAAATATCTCGAGATCCTTACCAGATAGAAAGTAAATGCCTTCAGCAAAGTTGTTCAGGAAGTCAAGCTCTTTTGGTTGGTGGAGTAGTTCAGAAATTTCACACTACGAGGCGCTAGTATATACGTGTAATTCTCGCATATACAATAGCTCGAGTTCTTGACCAGCTAGAAAGTTACTGTACTGGGCAAACTTGTTCAGGGGGTCAAGACTTTTCGACTGGTAGACAGTAGTTCTGAATTTTCTCACCACGTGGCGTTTGTATACATATACACTTCTCGCATATGATATATCCCAAGATCCTGACCAAATAGAAAGTTACTGTCTTTGAAAAAGTTGTTCAGGAGGTCAAAGCCTATTGCTTGGTGTAGAATAGTTCAGAATTTTCTCACTATGTAGTTCTAGTATACACGTTAAATTCTCTCATATAAAATATCTAGAGAGCATGACAAGATAGAATGTAACTGTCTTGGGCAAAGTTGTTCAGGGGATCAAGGCCTTTTGGCTAGTGGACGGTAGTTAAGAATATTTCACTTCATGGTACTAGTATATACGTGCAATTCTCGCATATGATATATCTCAAGACCTGCTAAAAATGTACTGTAATCGGCAAAGTTGTCCAGGAGATCAAACCCTATCGTTGGTGGAAAGTACATAATTTTCTCACTAGGTGACGTTGACAGACACGTGAAATCCTTGCATATAAAATATCTCTGAATGACCCGCATACTAGTGCCACGTAAAGGGAAAATTCTGAATTACTGTACACCAACGAAAAGATCCTAGCATCCTGAACAACTTTGCCGAAGACAGTAACTTTCTGTCTGGTCAGGATCTAGAGATATTTTATATGCGAAAATTCCTCATGTATACTAGCGTTGCAAAGTGAGAAAACTCTGAACTTAAGTCCACCAGCAAAAAGGCCTTGACTTCCTGAACAACTTTGCCGAAGACAGTAACTTTTTATATGATCAGGATTTCGAGATATTTTATATGAGAATTTCACGTATATACTAGCACCATATAGTGAAAAAATTCTGAACTATAGGCTTTGAACTCCTGAACAACTTTTTCGAAGACAGTAACTTTCTATCTGGTCAGGATTTCGAGATATATCACATGCGAGAACTTCACATGTATACTAGCGCTATGTAGTAAGTAAATTTTGAACTACTGTCCACCAGCAAAAAGGTTATGATCTCTAGAACTACTTTGGAAAAGACAGTAACTTCCTATCTGGTCAGGATCTCGAGATATTCCATGTTTTAACCAATTAAGTCAGAACCCTCGTAATATGGACACCATTTACGCGGTTTCCATTTACATTTTCTCTATTATCCGCATATTTTGGGGGTTAACTGTAATAAATATTTAGCTTGTTTAGTTAAAAGCAAGTTTTTTGAGGAATACTCGTTGATTTCAGATCGATTGGTAGCTCGGCTGCAAAATGGAAATGGAAAACTCACACTGTTGTACGCGTGAATACTCGTGGTACAAAAGTTGGCGCGAGTAACGGAGGAAATATAATATAACATAAGGAAACAACTGATCATAGCATAAAAAAAATCATTCAGAAGTAAATCTTAATACGGAGACCTGACTCTATGCTTGCAGTCCATATTATTTTTTGTATGGGCTGTTCATAAACTACGTAGACGGTTTTTGAGAGATTTCAACCCCCCCCCCCCTTCCGTAGAAGACAGTCTCAAACACAAAACTTAAAAAATTGTATGGACCGTAGACATCTGCCAAGCGCTCCCACCCCCCCTAAAGCGTCTACGTAGTTTATGAACAGCCCCTTAGTTAAATGCGTTTGGGAGATAGGAAAACTTTTGTGGAAAACTAGGAACTAGGAAAACTAGGAAAACTCAGAGTGGACCACTCTACGTGTTTTGCCGTTTTTCCCATTTTGAATCGCCTGATAAACAAGAAATATATTTAAAAACAATGAATTCATATAATTTTGATTGATTTACTTACCAATTTAATCAGAAATCTGAGATAATAGCACGATCGACCAACCGGAATTTTTTTGTCGCTCTTTTGATGATTCTCATTTGATAAGTGTCCAAAATAAGTTGGTAACATCTTTTTACGATCTTTTTTGGACACTTTTTATTTAATACTTTTTAAGTAAAATCTTAAGGTGAAATCTTTATAAACACGTGAAATACATCTTCCAAAGTCAGATAAACTGATTTGATAAAAAAAATCATTGAATTGTATATTTTAGACCAAATTTAAAACAAGCACACTAACGCCGATTCCTCTTGACAAACGTCGAAACATGAAACTTTTTCGATAACATTTTCTAAAACTGCATAAATTGAGCAATTGTAAGCAATTTGAGGTGAACTAATGATCTTGAGACATAGCAAGTAATTGAAAGAATGTAATTACAACATCAACCCAGATGAATTTGAAGAAACTAGACAGTAAGCGAGGAAAATATATGAAAAGGGTCCAAAATATGTAGGGGTCCAATTCAAGTTGGTTACCCTATTTCTATACAGAGCTGGACAATGGGCCTATCTGCTTTGATCGATTCTCTTCATCGACTTTCTCTTTCGTTAATAACTTAGCTGCAACAACAGTCCCTGTTGTATATGACGATTTGGACGATGTATAAAAACCTCCTTTATCATACTATGTGGCAAAAATAGCACGATCACTGTTTGCATAGTCGTGGTTATCAAAAGAGAAAGTCGATAGGCCCTTTTCCAGCTATGTATAGAATTGTTCAAAACAGGGCAAAATGGGAACATACAAAAATGGTGAACATTTGTTGCAAGATCCATTTTGCGATTTCTACGACAGTTGGGTTGTTGAAATGCAATTGCAACATGTGTTTTCCTTCATGATGTTGGTGTTGCTTGTCCGTCACTAATTTTATGAGGCTATTGTTTTTCTTTTTTTTTTTCCGGAGAGTCACTTCTAAACTCTTGGGTCATTCGTGACTTGTCCGGTGTTGAGATTTGAACTCGCGACTTTGGCGTGAGAGGTATGGATGTTAACCACTACGCCAGGGTCACGCCCAGGGAGACTCTTGTTGACTAATCGTTAAAGCACGATTAATATAAAAAAAGTAGAAGCAACCGGTGAACACTCAAGTTTTTTTCAGTTACCGTGGGGACGTAATTTGTGATTAGCCCCGGTCCCTTTCAAATTGTATCATTATTTATGTATGGTCCTAATATTTGAAATGACGTTTCACATTCATCTAGTGGTGGCCGATTTTCATTCTTTCATTCGAATAATCGATTAACCGATTAACGAACCGATAAGTAAAATATTTGTAATCGGTTATATCATGCCGATATAAGCATTAATATCTCCAGAGGATCATCACCGATCGTTTCAAACATGTGCTGCACTCTCATTGGTGGAAAAATGGCATTACAGCGAACAAAAAAAAATCGATTAGTTGTTAATCGAATAATTAAGAATGGGACATCTCTGATTTTGGTGTGATAGTTTTGATCAAAATGAGCGCAAAATTTCATCTCTACCGTATTTGTAAGCGTATCAAATTTGTAGTATTAATTTCAAAGAGAAAGTTGATGAAGAGAATCCAAAGGACTGTCAACTTGAGTATTTTCGATTCATCTACCCCAGGCCAGTGACAAGACCTATACTAACATAAGCGTTTGACAGTAGGCAGCATGTCGGGGCTCAAATCGTTTATTTTGCTGAGCTGGGCCCGCTGTCACGGTATAACATGTCGCCTACGCGCCTGCCGCTGGGCTGATCTACCCAACCCGGGGGCAACTTGACAAGTCCAGTACATCTCCAGTGTACCCCGAAAATTTGGTGCTGGTGGTTCTGTCAAACTCACAAATTTCAGAAGTGTTATCGGAATAGGGCGAATGCTGATATGTAAATAAAGTAAATAAAATACTGAACATAAAAACAGATAGCCTCATCTGTTACTTGAAACTTTAAGTTTGTGGGGAACAATGTTAATGAAACGGACGGGTGTAACAAAAGACAATAACTGAAATTTATTCGTTTTAGAAGCTCATTATGAATATCTTTTGTTGAGAGAGATTTTAATTTATTTTATTTATTTCTTCATGTTTGAATGGATATACGAAATGTTAGTGTTCACACAGAAAACCTGCTATTCACCGCGAATAAGAATCAATTTTGTATTTTTTTTTCACCCCTCAATAGAAAGATGGGGAAGTAAACTCTTTTTAATGATACGGCTTTTTATTGCAAGTCTTCATCGCACAAGTATGCTCAGAAACATTATTCTCAAGACTGATAATATTCAAGAGCAAAATATAATAGAATTAACCAATGTGTTTTTATTTCCATTTGATTATATAAGAAAAACTTCCATCAATCTGTTTCAATATGTTTGGATTTATTTCATTTCACCACGAAAAACATAAATCGCTCTTTTCACATGGCATTCTTGCTTGTTGTTTGACATCCACACATGGTGAAACAAAAAGTTGCCTTCCCATAGAGAAATACCGTTGCGGCGGTGAAGGGCAGCCCCTTTGTTTACGTTGTGTGGCGACATCTACTATTTGCAAGTGGGTACGTGAAACTAAGATTATCTGTCACCTTGCCGGGGACTTGGATCTACCCGACTTTAAAAGGTGTATTTTGATTTTTTTTTTGTACTTTATGAATTTTTAAGTTTTGTGCATTTTGGTATTAAAGTGTATTCAATTCACCCCTCACAGGATTCCTTTCCGAATTATATGAATAGGGCGCGGCGGAAAGTATCGTTTGTGCAGAATATGTAAAAAAGGAGGAACTTCGAGAGAGCAAATTTTCTCACAAATTTGATTTTATTGGCTTTCTGGGGACTGAATATACACCAAAAGCGAATTATTCCCACTTCTCTCAAATTCTATATGGATTTTTAACACTTCCTACCAGCGTGTTCTGGAAAATGGTTGGACGATGATTGATCTCACCAATACATTCGGGCCTACAATTCCACACCTTATATAGAGACTAGGTTGAGCCTTGATGGCTAGCTGCTTGCGGGAACTGATGACCTTGACAAATGTCCAAATAATACTCTTAACAAATTTATGGTGGTCCTGAAAAGATCCGTTTTGTAGTGATGGTTGAGTAATGCTGTGCTGAGCTTAGCACGACGAGCTACTGATTCCGATCCTATCCTAGCGGTGGGACTTCTTCCTCCTTCTCTATGGTTGCTCATATGAGCTCTGCAGCTCGCTGCTTGCAGGCAGCCTTTCGTTGTTGGTGTTGTTGAAAGCACTCCTACTGCTGCTGCTGGACTGGACACCACCACTTACGGTGATGGAATGAGCACCGTTCAGTGGGACCGCATGGAATTCGATTTTTAAGGGGCTTATTACGGATGTCACTTCACGGTGAAAACTTGTCACTTGTCTTCACGGTGGAGTGATTCCCATTTGATTTGTACGGCATTCACGGCTCTTATTCTGAGTATCACTTCATGATCACCGTGTAGTGACACCCGTAATAAGGCCCTAAGTCTGTGTTAGGGAATGCGCTGTTTTCAGACATTCGGTGATAATTTTGATCACCATTGCAACAGTTGGACATTTGGCATTTCTCAATAGTGACCTATTGAAAATTAACTAAGTGTTCATTTTAGCAGATTGGTAGATAAATTTCCAATCGTTTGGCTTGTTTAGAATTGAAATCTATATGCTATTGGTCGAAACCTGACCTCTTTTCGTAATGCTGTGCATTTTGGTTTTTTGAAATTGCGTGGATTCTATAGATCCTGTGGAGATCTATCTAGCCCTGATGTATGTGTTGGTAGAGGGAAAAATGTAAACTTTGCGGGAGACGATGTCTTAACACTCGAAAGCAACTTTGTGAAATATTAAGTAAAACAAATCCTAGCTACTTCTGCATGATGATTTTGGTTTGATTTTATTTATTTGTAAAGTCGCTGGGAAATACCCGCTGGCGGTTTGTTTTTTATGATGACTCCTTACTTGAAAACAGGCAAAAACTCACAAACAGGCTGCTTTTTCATGGTATACAGTGTGATAATTCATTAACCAATAAATTATCTGAACATTTAGTTGCAATCCATTCATAAATTTTGGTAACATACAAAAAATTCTATAATCCACATTAAATTTCATATGTAAGCGCAGATTGAAACAATCTTTTCGACGTCACTACAAGGGTGATTGATTAAACGAAAGAAACGGATCGTGCGGAATGAAAGCCGAGGAAAAACTAATTGCACCAATATTCAGGCCTACAATTCCACACCTTCTATAGACAGATTGAGCCTTGATAGCTGGCTGCTTGCGGGAACTGATGACCTTGACCAATGTCCAAATAATACTCTTTAACAAATTTTTGGTGGCCCTGAAAAGGACCGTTTTGTAGTGATGGTTGAATAATTCTGAGCTGGGTGTTCAGCACGGATGACGCTGTCGAGCTGTATGTCGTTTGGAGCGAGGGTGACATGCTTGGCATAGATGACCGACCCGCAGCGACTCACGAAGAGCTACTGATTCCGATCCATAGCATAGCGGTGCAGCTTCTTCCTCCTTTGATGGTTGCTTATGGGGGCTCTGCAGCTCACTGCTTGCAGGCAGCCTTTCGTTGTTACTGGAGAACAATTTTTAACGCCACACGCCGAAAGCACTGCTACTGCTGCTACTAATTTCGACGACCGAACACCACCACACAGTGGTGTGGTCGTTGGGAACATGTGGTTCTGAGTATGGCGATGAGTGTGCAAAATATTACGCAATTCCATCCTCCCTATTCGCACGCGCTCGATGATCGGAGCCGAATGCCGCTTGGACTTGTTTCGTCTACTTACTACTCTCTGACGACTGTGCTGGGGAAGCAGCATATGCATGTAGGTAATTGGTGGATTTGTTAGTTGATTCGACGCTTTTGGACAATGATGGTCATTTACCAGTTTTTTAATAGTTTCTTGTTGAAAATCAACATTCGGAAACATCTGATCGATTGGCGATAAAATTATTGAAATTGGACCAGGGGCAGCTGAGTTATTAACGTTCAAAATCTTTCTTAATTTGTTACATGTTCCAGTTTCGGTTTTCACAAAGTGTACCCCCATACAGAAATCAAAGACGTAGTCCTACGTCAAAATCCATCTCTACCCGTTTTTGTAGATATGCTCATTAAGCCGTATGGGGGTTCCTTATTCGCCCCAACTTCTAATATATGGTTCCGTCGTCAACCAATCTTAAAACTGCATGTGTAACGGTCCATATTAACAAATTTCACACTTTTAATCATCAGATCATAAACAAGAAGGATAAAACTGAAGTATATAAGCATAAACATATAAATTTTGTTCATTTAAGACACCATTATAGTGTCCATTTCTCCAGACCAAGAACAGTAGGTGTTCAATATTTAACATTTACTAAATAAAAGTTTTAGATAAAGGTATCTAATAAATAGCACCGCTTCAAAAATATTCATCAATGGATTAAAGATTGTACTCGAAAAAAAAAACGCAATACTTTCTTTTGTGTATAAATTTTTATTGCATGGGTAAAAATTGATTAAATGTTGAGTAAAACTAGTTTAGAGTGTAATGTTTACATTTGCAAAATCGCGTCACAATCTGTCAAGTGGTTATCGAGATGGCTTCCAAGCAAGAAGTGCTTTGACAAAAAAATATGGGACTGGTTCCACAGGTGCATCGCGAAACAGTTTGGAATCGACAATTCGACCATGTCCCGTGTGGTAAAATCGTTCAAGGACCAGACAACCCAGCAGCAAGCTGGCAGTGGAAGAAAAGCGAAGACGACCGACCCCGTGAACGCAAGTAAGGTGAGGGCTTACTTCATGCGCAATCCGATCTTTTCGATTCGGGACGTGGCCAAGAAGGAAAATTTTTCCGTCTGGTTCGTCCAGCAGACAATGAAGCGGGCCGAAATGCATGTCTACAAGGTAAGAAAGGTGCCTAACCGAACCGATAAACAGAATACTGTGGTCAAATCCCGCGCCAGGAAGCTGTACCGCGAGTGGTTGTTGCAGCCGAAATGCATCGTAATGGACGACGAGACGTACATTAAAGCGGACGCCAAGCAGATCTCCAGCCTGTAGTTTTTCTTCGGCAAGTCCCGATTTTCTGGAGAAGTTCCGGAAGAAGAAGGTCGAAAAATTTGCCAAACAGGCGATTCAGCAAACCGTACATAACGACCGGGACCATCAACGGCCAAATATATAAAGAAGAATGCCTCCAGAAGCGCCTGCCTTTTTTTCTTCTTCTTCTTTTCCCTTCTTTCTTTTCTCTGTTCCGCAATCTAGTGCCAATCACCGACGGACATCGATTGCTATCCATTGACGGCAACCGAATGTGCAGGAAGACAGCTTCCACACCTGCGTAGGATATCGCACCCATTCACAACAACACAACACACATGGGCCGGGACCAACGGCTTTACTTCCCTTCCGAAGGAAGACGTGACCAGAGATTTTTATGCCTCAGAAAAATCCCACCGACCTCGACTGGGATTGAACCCAGACCCATTGGGGTGTTAGAAAGCAGTCCTTACCACGACACCACCGGTAGCGCCTGCCTTCCTTCCTTCGGTCTCACGAAGGTGACACTCTGTTTTGGCCGGACCGATGATGGAGTGGTACGAAGTCAACGATGTTGTGCCGCAGGAGGAAAATTCGCCAAACTCGCCAGAATTAGTTAGCAGCTCTCTCAATGTCAACAACGTTAAAAAAGCTCGTTTTTTTCCGTGGTTTCCTCGGTAATTCGTACGTTTTTAATCTATGTTTTTTTTTGTGTAATTGGAAGCTCTAGCTCTGTAAAATACGGACATTGTGAAGATTTATGGACTGCTTCAGTTTCTATAGTGCTATACCGTAAAAACTAGTTTCCAGATATTTTCTAACAGTGAAACAAAACAAAAGCGATCGTATAATCAACCTACCACATCTTCACGCCCGTCCCAGGGCTAAAGGGGAAGAGAGCGTATACTATCATGACGTCGGTTGTTTGCAGTGTCTGCTCTCACAAAATCACAGCTGAAACTGATCGAATTTATTGCTTTGGTGGCTGCGAACAAATACTCCATACGCGCTGCTCTGATATCTCTACAGCTGGAGCTACCGCAATAAAGGAGAATGTGGCTGTGAAGTATTTCTGTTTTGAATGCAGGAAAAAACAAATCTCGTTGAACGATGTCAACAAGAAATGCACAGAGCTATCCCAAAGATTTGATGCGATGCATCAGCTCCTGGTAAATCTAGAATCAAATGTTTCTGCTGTGGTTGAGGCTTAATTGAATGTACTGACGAATGAGCTTCTACCGTCGCTACTCTCTGATTTCAAAAAGGAAGTTGTTAATGTGATCCGCGAAACTGAAATTCATGTCTCGAGTGATACGAAGGCAAAGGACACCTATGCTGATGTAGTTGGAGGTAAAAAGAAGCGAATAGAGAGTGAGTCAGGTAATAACAGACCCAAACAGAAAGACAACAATAAAGATAGCGACGATGAAGATGGTGGTCTATTGAGATCCGCTAAACGTAGAATCAAGAAAAAAACGGAACCGACCCGTCCTGACGTGCAGGGAAAGAAACCTGCAAAAATATTGAAAATTGAGAAAACAGTTGTATTTCAACCAAAACGAAGCCAAACAGCTGATATCACCCAAGCTGACATTTGCAGTAACTTGGATTCCGTCACATTCTCCGTGAAAGAAGTGCACAAGAAAGCAAACGGGGAAGTTACGGTGAGATGTGAAACACACGAAAAAGCAGCACAGCTATTATCCTCTGCAAACCAGTCATTGTCGGACAGGCACTCGATTGAAGTTCTCAAGCCTCTCAGACCTAGAATGAAAATCATTGGCTTTTCGGATACGATTGACGAGCAGCAACTAATCGACAAGCTCAGAAAGCAGAATGATCTCGCAGATACGGTTTCGCTCGAGGTCATTCGACTGATGAAAAATGTGAATAGACCATCAAATCCAATGAGTGCGCTGATCGAAACTGATTCTGGGATGTTTGACACTCTGATGAAACGGCAGAAAGTTAACGTTGGATGGGATCGTTGTAAGGTTGTGGAGGCAGTTGATGTTCTCCGGTGTTTCAAGTTCTCCGAATACGGACACAAAGCTTCTTCATGTCCAAATCCGTCCTGCTGCCCAAGATGTGCGGAATGTCACCAAGCCAATGAATGCATCTCGGATTACGAAAAATGTGTTAACTGCGATAAACTTAATAAGCGTCAACGACTGCCAGCTGATGATGCGTTGGAAATCTCCCACGCGTCTTGGAGTTCAGACTGCCCCATCTACCAGAAAAGGTTGAATAATGCGAAGCAGCGAATTGATTACTCCAGCTAGCAATCATCAGCGAATGGTGCACACATTACCCCACCTGAGCTTCCTGTTTCTCCAGGTGAGCTTACGAATGGTATATGTCCCGCCGAAGTCCGGCAGGATACTGCACCAAATTTGAATGAGCCTTCTTGGTTACAGTGCAATGAAGATATCAAGCTTTACCGCACATCTCTTAACGACAACGCAATCATCACCTCGGCCGATGAAGTCAACCACTCAGGAGCGGCCTTCCCTGTTCTTACAGGTAAGGCAAACAGTTTTTTTTTTCCTTTGGTTTGTTTTTTCCGTCGATCTTGTTTTCCGTGCTGAGCACCAATGCTACCGACGTGCCAGGAAGGCAGCTCCCACACCTGGACCCTACCTATCGACCCATCAACTTATGAACCGGGGACCAACGGCTTTACTTCCCATCCGAAGGAAGGCGTGATCAGAGATGTTATGCCTCAGAACATCCCGGCGACGCCGACTGGGATTGAACCCAGGCCTGCTGGGGTGCGAGGTAATCACGCTTACCACTACACCACCGGCGCCGTTAAGGCAAACAGTGGTATATGTCTCGCCGAACCCGGGCAAGATGCTATCACGAAATTGAATATTGTTCCCACGTTCCAGCCCGCTGTCGACTCAGTACAAACCTCTGCTAACACAACGCCCTCTGATGACATTGAAGATATCAACATCACTGTAAACACCGCGCCTTTCGGCACTGGGGATTTTTGTGCATATCACTCGGTTGCACTTCCTGTTTCACCAGGTAAGCTAAACAGTGGTATATGTCCCGCCGAAGCCGGAAAGGATACTGCTTAATCTCTGAATAGTAACCACCTATTTCAGCCTGTCCGAGAAGAGTCCACCATCTCTTTGCTTCAGCCTACTACTACCACCTGCGACGTCGAAACCCACGAAACAGGTCGCCCACGCTGTGTTATTAGTACCGACAACATCGTAAGCTTCTACTACCAGAACGTTAGGGGCCTCAGAACCAAAATAGAAGACTTCTTTCTCGCTGTCTCGGAGATGGAGTACGACATCGTTGTTCTCACAGACACCTGGTTAAACAACGAGATCTCATCGCCTCAAATCTTTGGGCCACAGTATCAAGTGTACCGTAAGGATCGTGATCCCATACGATCTGGTAAGACAAGAGGTGGTGGGGTACTAGTAGCTGTGCATACTTGATTGAGCTCCAGCATATGTTCTGTCGCAGTGGATGCAGATATAGAACAGATTTGGGTAGTTATAGATGCAGGAGCTAGACATATTTACGTAGGGTCTGCTTACGTTCCTCCTGATCACGCAGGCAACGTGAACATTATTAGTAAGTTCGTTGAATCAGCTAATAGAGTTCTAAACTCGGCTCAAGAGCTGGATTTGCAAATGGTATTTGGAGATTTTAATCAACCTTCACTTGTATGGTACCCAACCCCGGATAGATTTGCCCTTACGGATCCCCACGAATCTTCGTTTCTACAATCCAGTATTGCTCTACTTGACGGAATTACAGTACTTTGTTTAAAGCAGTTGACCACTAACAAGCGTGGATCAATTACATCCGCCATTCTAAGTTCTACTGCAGTGTTCTCCGCCCACCAGGTTTGAAGAACTAAACGACGACAGGGAGTTCAACTTCAGTAAAACTGACTTTGCTGCTCTGAATCTGGCTCTCTCTTCCATCGACTGGTCCCGACTGTATGAGTCTGTTGACGTTAATGAAGCAGTTGATGTGTTCACCACTACCTTGCACCAGTTGTTCCGTGAACATGTCCCTCCACCACGTTCTCGCCCATCACTGCTATGGGCAAATAGCTATCTCCGACAACTCAAACGTGAAAGAGCAGCAGCACTGAGGAAATACTCGAGGGACAAGAACCCCTTCTCCAAGAGAAATTTCTGTGTTGCTAGTAACAGATACAAAAAGTAT
Source organism: Ochlerotatus camptorhynchus (assembly GCF_037179485.1). Classification (NCBI taxonomy): domain Eukaryota; kingdom Metazoa; phylum Arthropoda; class Insecta; order Diptera; family Culicidae; genus Ochlerotatus; species Ochlerotatus camptorhynchus. Next base: position 2,823,310 of record NW_027040536.1, read on the forward strand.
AATCGCTTTTTGTATGCTAGACATGTTCGTCGGCTTCAATCAGATCTCAAAGAAAACCCGAAAAGATTCTGGACGTTTGTTAACAACAAAAGAAAGGAAAATGGCCTTCCAACGAACATGTTCCTGGGAGACGAATCCTCTGACTCTATTGATGGTATATGTAACCTGTTCGCTGAAAACTTTGCAAGCGTATTTGACAAACTTATGGTGGACGAAGATCAAATAAGAATTGCTCTTTCGGATGTTCCAGCGAATGCTCTCAACTTCCGCGTAGGTGACATCGCAGATACGGATGTGCTCACAGCTCTCCGGGAAATGAAGCCTTCGGTGTCAGCTGGACCAGATGGAATTCCTGCTACCGTTCTGAAAACATGTTCTGAGAATGTTTGTGGGCCCTTGAGATTTATCTGCAATAAATCACTTTCAGACTCTGTATTTCCCGATAAATGGAAGGATTCGATAATATTCCCGACGTTCAAAAAAAGGAGACAAAATAGATATCGCAAATTACCGTGGAGTAACGTCATTGTGTGCTGGGTCGAAGCTGTTGGAGATACTGGTGTACAACATGCTAATTCGTGCTGCTAAGATGTACATATCCCCGGATCAACATGGTTTTTTTTCCAAGAGATCCACTGCCACTAACTTGATTCAGTTCACATCTAGCTGCCTTCTAAGTATGCACGATGGTCATCAAATGGATTCCATTTATACGGACTTAAAAGCCGCATTCGATCGTGTCAATCACCGAATCCTGCTCGCAAAACTCGAACGCTTAGGAGTTGAAACTCGGTTTGTCAAATGGATGGAATCTTACCTTGTGAACCGTCGTCTTTGCGTGAAACTTGGCACTTTTAAGTCGCACACTTTCAGCAACAGCTCAGGAGTTCCACAAGGAAGCAATCTTGGACCACCGTTATTTTCCCTGTTTTTCAACGATGTCTGCTCTCTCCTACCAGACGGGTGTAAAATCTTGTATGCAGATGATCTAAAATTGTACTTGATAATACGATCTATAGAAGACTGCCAGAACCTTCAACAGTATATTGATCTCTTCGAAGGCTGGTGTGACAGGAATCATCTCGTTATAAGTGTGAAAAAATGTGCCGTGATATCTTTCACCCGAAAGAAAGCTCTTCATAAAGGGATTGTGTTAAGAGGTTCGACAAATTTAAAGGATTTATTGCCAAGGGGCAACACAAATTCAGCCCGTTTCAAAATAGTTTTCTCTCTGTGTTTTCCTAAAACTGCACATTTTTTCTATTAATGAATTAATTTATTATTAATCAATTAATTAAATACTTAGTTTTTTCGTTCAATGTTATTTATTTTTTTGTAACCCTCTGAAAACTTAAATTTTCCAATCAGCGATTGTTCCTGTAACGTAAATATTTGAATTTAATTTTTTCCTTGTTAATACACTGTGACCAACATTAGTATATATCCTTTAATTTTCACTGCACGTCAAATCGCTACCACTTCAATCGTTGAAACTGTCGCTAACACACAACAACGCAATTTAAAATAAAGTGTGATTTTAATAGGTTCGTTCCACTGTGCTATGGCGTCTTCGTGTTTTATATGTATGCTCCCAGCAAAATGCATAGTTCTGACAACAAACCTAAAAGCTCCACAACAATCATCTCCATTTGCTCTGGCGAACATTCATAAATCCAAACAAATGAAAAGATTATTCCAGTTGTCACTACGCACCTAAATTCATAAAGCAGATCTAATTACAAAATTAAATTTCCTTGGCCTCAGCTGGAAGCGAAACACATCGTTTCAGTTGTGAAATTATTCAATAGGGACTGATTTTGGTCTAATTTCGATAGCCCCCTCTCCCATGGGCAAGGAAACCCTTCGCGCCCTTGCAGCACAAGGCACACAACTGCGTACCTTCGTCATGGCCAACTGTGTTTTGTAACGCACTCTTTCCGGGCTACTAGATTGTTGATGGCAGCGTCAATAAGAGAGGGAAGGGGGGGGGGGAGAGTGTAAAGGGTTACTGATAACGATCGATCGCACTTGTTTCGGATGTGGCACAATGGCTGCGGGAGACTGGGACGGAAATGAGAAAAGGAGGTGGAAAACAGAACCTGCCTATTTTCAGTAATAAATGAAGAATGGCTTTATTGATTGAAAATAACCGTTCGAACCCCGAACAGCAACGCAAGCACACTGACTGACTGTGCTCACATACACATACTCAGCACAAACCCGGTAATAATGAAAATGGACGTGGACATCAAAATGACCAGGTTTTACGTTTCTTCCCTTTCCCCTCGGAAAACGAGTCCATCCAACGTACACGCACATGCATGAATTCACGTGGAAATGGCAAGGAGGAGGTGGAGGGAGGCAGAAACCCATCAAACCGACAACGAGAAAATCGGAAAACGCTCTGTCCACATGCGACTCTATGTGTGTGAGTGCGTGTGATTCTTTGTGCTGACCGGAGTTTGATATCTTCGGTGAACAGGTGGTTTTCAGTTGGGTACGGTTAGACCACCGACGGACCAACCGACCGGTTTCAGACAGGACACAGGGGAGGAGGACGATCGCAAATTGGCACTAGAAATGCTTAATAAAATTAGAACTGTGGAAGTATTTGCACCATCATTAAGCTGGGACGGACTCTTTTCCGTTGTCGTCATCTAAGTGGACGATAATTAATGGGTCTGCTGACGGGATTCGACGGTGGAATCGTTTTACAATCGCTGTCAGTTGAACCGTAATGAAATAGGGAATGGTTTGGAAAATGTTTAATTGGAACTGTGAAGCAGAACTGGAAATTAAAATGATATGGAAGTTCTTTCAAAGTAACTGACATCTTTTGAATAAATCATCAAACAAATTGGAAAAATAACATATCTTTCCCAATGCTTAACCGAAGATGTCAACAGAATGTTATCCTTTTAAGTCAAAAACTTTATATTTTGGATCTTTCTTGAAAGAGAGGACCTGAGTTAAATTTTGAATCGTTGAAAACAACGTTATTACTCTTTTAGTTTTGTCGAAGCTCTTAACGGAATCCGCTTTTTGAGTGTGTTGATTTATTTCTTATCTTTTGACAGATACACGTATTTGGTCTACTACCTGCAGACTTCATCAGTGCCAAGTACTCAACACCACTGAAGAATCCATCTTTCGATTCCATCATCGAAATCTATGACTTATAGGTGGTATAGGTACTATAAATCAACAGGTATCCAATAGGGTGGGACAAAATTCAAATTCCAGTTCCAGTATGATTTCCGGGGACGTTTTGGGTCCTAGAGAAACTGTGTAAAATGCCAGGTCGGTCGGTGGAACTATGTTTTAGCGCCAGCGGTTTTAATTTTCTATGGAAAAACTTACTTTTTAAAATAAAAATCTGACGAGGTCATACATTGTCCTCTAAAAATAAATCAATCCAACTACTTCCTAGTAAATTTTACAAGGAAACTTTTCTTAGGAAACCGCAAAACGATCCAACGCTTGTGGAAAAAGATATTTGGGCATTACTGATAGCGAACCAAAACGAACTGCTCATTGTTCTTTTTTTTCTAGCAGCACTGCGAGACAGTCACGTTGTGTGGGGGTTCACTTAGCATGAAGGAAAGCCGATATCATGCGCAAAGAATTTTAGATTTGGATGAAACTTTGCACATGGTTATTTGGAAACAAGCGTTATTTTTTACAAGGACGTATTTGTTTTGGCACACAATTTATTCAAACAACCCTACCTGGAAAAACTTCGAGTGTAGATCAAAACCGTCTAGGAAAAAAAATAGGTTGAACATTAGGCTTTAAGAAACAAATATAATCGGAAACAATGTTCATTACGTTTGACGACCATTAATATCTAGGATGTTCTGCGTGATTTGATTTCAGTCAATTTATGAAACTGGTCTTAGAGTCCTGTGGTTTTTTTTTAAAGCACTTATATAACGACTCAATAGTATGAATGTGGACTTCTGATCGGAAAATGTTGCTCGGGGGTCACGGGGTGAATTTTCGGAAGATACCGAACAACAGTGAAAATGGTCAATGCATGAAACTGGGCCTAGAGCTCTGCGGTCACTAGAATGAATTTGGAGTTGTGATCGAAAAATGGACCCCGGGGGCTTCGAGATGACCTTCTAGAAGATAAGAAACAGCTGTAAAAGTGGTAAATTCATAAAATTTATACTAGAAAGCACTTCTAGAAGACACATTTGAACGAATTCGGACTGGTGACCGAAAAATGGACACTGGAATCTACTGTCAATTCATGAAACTGGGCCTAGAGCTTTGTGTTTTTTTTCGAAAGCACTTTAAGAAGACTAATTATAATGAATTTGGACTTGCGACCGGAACCTGGGCAACCTTCTAAATAATCCGGAACAATAGTAAAAGTGGTCAGTTCATGGTATTGGTCCTAGAGTTCAGCGGTTTTTTTTTAAAGGTACTTCTAGAAGGCTCATTAGTATAAATTCAGACTTTTGACCGGAAAATGGACCCTGTGGTGCCGTGGTGCCACGACAACGGCCGACTGAAACACTACTACCTTACCGAAGAGGAGAACTAGATCAACCCACATGACATTGACTATGGTAAGTGCGAGAGTAGAGAAAAGAGTAATAAAGAGACAGAGTAAAAACAAGTGTACAGTGTGTTGATGAATCCCCGGATTATTCAAACCACGAGCATCCTAAAATATCCCTGAGGGCACCACAAATTGGCGACGGAGGACAGGATCATTGGAACACCGCATTTTTATTACATCTGAAGCAGCCGGTAAGAGTTTTTTTTACAGCAGCATCAAATTGAAAATGCATCAACAAAAGTTTGAGGTTAGCTTCGGAATGTGGGACGGTAGAGCAGAAGGTGCGTAGCTCTAGTTATCACATTCCTGGAACAGAAGTATGTTTTTTTTTATAGAAAGTGGACCGTCAAAATGGCTGACACAAATGTGTAGCACAGAGAAAAAGAATGGTGCAAATGCACAAGTCGAAAAGTATAGGAAACGGCTGGCACAAATGTGCAGCATAAAAAAGAAGAAGAAAACCACTGGCGCAAATGCGCAGCAGAAGCAAAATGTCCGGCGCAAATGCGCAATGTACGCAAAAGTCTAGCGCAAATGCGCAACGCACGGAAAACCCTGGCGCAAATGCGCAGTGTTGATGTGGACCACAGTACAAAAAAAAATTGAAAAAATTGAAAAAAAAAGTGAAATATTCGTTGCTCAGCAAGCGGTGCGTTTTACACGTTTGTTTTCAAGTGTGAGGCACAACGACGAAAACAATAATGCTAAATAAATAACTAGTTTTGATCTTTGTCGTGGTTCAGATTGGCTTGATTTGTTTCATTATAGAAACTTCCTATAGCCAAGGTTAAATTAATGGAGTTGGTTTAGAACTGATTTAATAAAAACTTTAACTACATTAGAAATAAGTTTAAATAGAAAGTTAACTTATACTCGATTATGTGTTACAGCTATTCAACATACCGATCCGGTAACTGCACCGGAAAATTTGACAGCACTACGACCCAAGTTGAGCAACGAGATAAGTTGAAGAAATACTAGAATGGATAAATTCGATATTCCGAACTTTAAGTTCAAGTTACTTCCTCCGGGTGAAGTAAGAGATGAATGGTTACGTTACCAACGACATTTCGAGTACCTGGTGTTGGCGAATGGAGTTACAAATAAAACCCGTCTCAAGCTCATTTTTCTCGTCCGTGCTGGGCCAGACGTTCAGGAAGTTTTTAGCAGTATTCCTGGAGCTGACGTAGAAGAGCGTATGGGAGTCGATCCGTTTAAAGTTGCCATAGGAAAGCTTGATGAATACTTCTCTCCAAAGCAACACGAAGCATACAAGAGATTCCAGTTCTGGTCCCTCAAGACGCAAGAAAAGGAACCACTGGACAAGTTTTTGTTGCGAGCAATGGTGTTGGCCAATAAGTGCAATTTTGGTTCCAACAAACAGGAGGCTCAAGAAATTTGCGTAGTGGATAAAGTTATTCTGATGTCTCCTCCTGACCTAAGAGAAAAGCTCCTCCAGCGAGAGAAATTGACGCTAGATGACGTCTCGAAGATGGTTAACTCTCACGAATCCATTCGATACCAAGCTACACAAATGTCAACTTCGGGTGAATACACAACGTGCTGGACCAAGCGAGATAAACAGGATTCAAAATCCCATGAAAAAGGTAGAGTGCATTCGCTGTGGACGAACTGGTCACTACGGATCTGATACGAATTGCTCCGCTCGTAACAAGGCATGCGATAAGTGCGGCAAGCTCGGGCATTTTGCGAGGTGCTGTCGTTCCCAGCAGCAAAGGCAAGGCCAGACACGTCACTCCACGAAGCGAAGAACCGACGATGCCGAGAAATACCCGGAACACAGCAACAAACGACCACCGAGATCTGCTGAAGAGCTAAGGAGCTTTTTAGGCTTGGTGACGTACGTTGGCAAATTCCTTCCTGACTTGGCAACCGTATGCGCTCCTCTATGGTTGCTTACACATAAAGGAACACTATTCCAATGGACGTCTGAGCATGACAAGGTATTTCGGAAACTTAAGGACATGGTATCAAAAGCAACAACGCTCCAATAACTCGCTACGAACACGAGTAATAGCCGACGCATCACCGGTTGGTCTTGGAGCGGTGTTGGTCCAGTTTGGAAGCATGCAACATGATAATGATCGCCGTATAATCTGCTGTGCGAGCAAGAGTCTAAGTCCGACAGAGCGCAGATACTGCCAGACGGAGAAGGAGGCACTGGCACTCGTCTGGGCGGTCGAACGATTTTCAACATACTTACTTGGCAGAAAATTCGAATTGGAGACGGACCACAAGCCGCTTGAAACCATCTTTGCGCCCACATCACGACCATGCGCAAGAATCGAAAGATGGGTTTTGCGGTTGCAAGGCTTCACATTCGATGTCAAGTATCGTAAAGGTTGCCACAACATAGCAGATTCCTTTTCACGGCTTTCTGAAAATGGAAAGGATGATGATTTTGATGATGATTTTGATGATGATAGTCAGTTTCTAGTTCTTGCTATAATGGAGTCAGCAGCTATTGACACATTTGAATTGGAAACGGCGTCCAGAGAAGATGCTGAACTTGCCATAGTTTTTCGAGACGAACTGGGTTTTGTCGGTGATCTATTGGTTCAAGGTACGAAATTGGTAATTCCGAAATCTCTTCGAAACAGAATGCTTACCCTAGCACACGAAGGTCATCCAGGGGAGACGGTGATGAAGCGTCGTCTAAGAGATCGCGTTTGGTGGCCTGCTATGGACCGTGAAGCCGAAAAGTTTGTAGCCTCATGTGAAGGATGCAGACTTGTTGGTATGCCAAACAAACCAGAGCCGATGCAACGCAGAAAAATACCTTCACGACCATGGGTTGACGTCGCTCTAGATTTCATGGGACCACTTGCTACGGGTGAAAACCTGATGGTTATAGTCGATTATTATAGTCGATATAAGGAAGTGGAAATAATGCGGCAAATAACGGCTGATGAAACCATATCACGATTGCATAAGATCTTCACTCGACTTGGTTTTCCAATTACGATCACTTTGGACAATGCCCGTCAGTTTGTTAGCGCAAAATTCGAAAATTACTGTAAAGAGCATGGAATTTCACTGAACCATTCTACACCATACTGGCCATAAGAGAACGGTCTTGTAGAACGCCAGAACCGTTCGTTGTTGAAACGGCTTCAGATTAGTCACGCACTAGGGCGAAGCTGGAAGACTGATTTAATGGATTACATGATGATGTATTATACATCACCTCATTCCGTAACTGGAAAGATCCCAACGGAATTGTGCTTTGGTAGAACAATACGTTCAAAGATCCCATCACTACACGATATCTAATCAGCTGCACCGACCAACGAAGTAACGGATAGAGATCAAATTTCAAAGCAAATAGGAAAATTGAAGGAGAACCAAAGACGTCATGCTAAATGTTCTGAAATACAGGCGGGGGACACAGTGCTAATGAAGAATTTACTACCCGGAAATAAACTGACCACAACATTTGGCACTGATGAGTATACTGTTGTAAGCAAGGAAGGAGCTAGAGTCACGATCAGCGACAAGAAAACGAACAAGGTGTACCAGCGCAACGTTGCTCACCTCAAGCGTGTAATGGATGGAAAAAGGTTGCCAGACGACGAATTGCCGGATAGTGAATCTGGCCACCAAGAACTGGATGTTTCTGGACCTTCTCCAATCGTTGCCGAACCTCCGGCAAAATCACTAATAACTTCTGAACATTCTAGAACGCGTCGAGAAGTAAAACTCCCATCAAAGTTCAAGGACTTCGTCATCGCTGATTAGATTTCCCATCTCCTAGAGAAAACCAGATGTGGTGTCGTGGTGCCACGACAACGGCCGACTGAAACACTACTACCTTACCTAATAGGAGAAACAGGTCAACCCACATGACATTGACTATGGTAAGTGCGAGAGTAGAGAAAAGAGTAATAAAGAGGCAGAGTAAAAACAAGTGTACAGTGTGTTGATGAATCCCCGGATTATTCCGACCACGAGCATCCTAAAATATCCCTGAGGGCACCACAGACCCTATGGGCCACAGGATGGCCTTTTGCAAAATCCATAACAACCTTAAATTGGTCCTAGAGCTCTTCGATTTTTTCGAAAGCACTTATAGAAGGCGTAGGGGAAATGGCTCTAATGTTGGCCTATGGATCTAAGATTGGGCCCATCGCTTAAAATCTACTATTAATCAATTTTATCTAGATGAACGCGTTATTGGGACGGTTCTAATGCATATTTTTGGCCGATATTGAAAAATAAGTCAATTGCTGCATTTATGTATGGGCCCAAATTAGGGGCATTACAACCATTTCCCCTATTATAATTAATTCAGACTTGTGACCAAAAGTCTGAACACTGGAAGCCACTGGGTGACCTTCCGAAACATCCGGAACAACCTTAATAGTGTTCAATTGGTTCTGTATATCTACGGTTTTTTCGAAAGGACTTCTAGGAGACTCATTAGAATGAATTTGGATTTGCTACTGGAAAATGGACCTTGAGGGCCACGGGATAACCAACCAACCTAATTAACCGTAAAAGTGGTCAATTCATAAAAGAAGTCAGTGTTTTTATTAGAAAGCTCATATAGAGGACTCAATACAAAGAATTCGGACTTGTGAACAGAAAAAGGACCCTAATCATCATGGGGTGAACTTTAGGAAAATGGCGGCCTCTGGTATGTGGAAAAGTGTAAAATACTCCTAAATATGGATATTTCTGGAACGAGGACGACATATAGAAGCTAAATATCGATTATTCCGGTTTCGTGAAAAAGTGTAAATTACCGTACAATATGTATGTACGGGGACGATTTCTAGATGTCTGAGCTGCAAAATATACCTTTTGAAAGCAAAAACTTCGATAATCAGTCTCTTTGGAAGCATTACACAACTTTGGTTCTACATATTTATATCGCAATGCTTCAATATATATTGGTATGGTCTAAGTAGTTCAGTTTATGCTGTCCGAAGAAGTCGTCTCCACTCTACTCGATCCATGGCCACACTTTACCAGCCTCGTAGTCTGCGTCTTGTAGACAGTCAACTTCGTGCGGCGGCGAATTTTACTCTACCGGAGCGTCCTCTGGACTCCAAAGTAGACACGATTCCCTGCCATAATGCGTCCTTGAAATTTATCTGCTGGTATCATTTTCGGCGATCACCAGTGAGCCCAAATACACGAACTCATCGACCACCTCGAGCAATCATTAAGGGGGTATTCCCGATCTTTTTTTTCAAAAAATCAAATTTTTTTTTCTCACGTTTTTTTGTACTTTAGACTATATACTTTCATCCCCCCAAGCCGTTTTCCGATCAGCGAATTCGGTGTCCAGGCATAGCTGACTAATGGTAAGAACCCCCAAATGGTTTTAACTAAAGTCAAAACTTTAAACGCGTTTTTCTCGAAACCACATTTTTTTTATCGGGCGAAGATTTTTCTCAGAAACTATAAGAGATATTGACTTGAATCTTTGCGCATTTTGTTCCTTATTAAATTCTTTGGAGCTTATCCCACTTTCAGTTAAAAATATTAACATTTAACATTGTTTGAAGCACCTTAAAGCTGCAAAAAAGCGGGCTAAAAATCGCCTGTTTTTTCATATGGCCGCCATTTTGTTAATTTTCAAGATTTTTTGCTGCCAACGGGAGAAGCTCCAGAGAATCTTATCAGATTATTAATTTCATCACGAAATCTGTTTCAGATGAAGCCGTTCCAGAGAAAAGTCTTCGCCCGTCCAGGCGTTTGCGGCGAACAGGGGTCTGTTTGCCGCCATTTTGTGACGTCAATAATGTCTTTTTTTATGTCGAAAAAAATTTATTTGTAAACTTTAATGTTCAATAAACAAGAATCCCAAAGAGTTAGGCGCATTACTATTCATTTTCCTTGAAAAAAAATTAATTGAAAAACAGGCCGAAAAAAGGCAAAAGATTGGGAATACCCCCTTAATGGCTAAATAACTTTTTTCACAATCGTCGGATAGTTTTGCGGTTTTGGGAGAAAAGTTTCCCTGTAAAATTTCCTAGGAATTAATTGGGTTGATTTATTTTTAGAAGACAATGGGTGACCTCGTCAGATTTTTATTTGAAAAAGTAACTTTTCCCATAACTTACACAGTTGCTCTAGGACCTAAAAGGCCCCTGGAAATTATACTTGAACGAGATTTTTTTTGACGTAGAACTACGTCTTTGTCGACTATACTGGGGTGCAAATCTAAAAATATGTGTGGTGAAGCAGTGTTAGGTTTTGAACACTTTTAACTTTGTCATTTATAGATGAAATAAAAATCCAAATACGCCAATCGATAGGATATTTCTTTGCACATCTTTTGAAATAAATGCTTCTTCAATTTTCCATTAAAAACTTTTGAAAAATGTACAAATGATAATTTTATCACTCTTTTTCATGAAATAAACGTTTTCCCCAAACCCAGTCGTTATTATCTAGTATCAATTGGTTGCACATCGTTCTGCTTGAACCTGTAAAGATATAAAACAGTGCTGCTATCTTGCCTGTGCTCATTACCGCTTCGGACGGCGTGATTCTGGGTCCTGCAGCAAGCAGGAGCGAGTCAGTGGTTAATGTAGTTTACATCTATGCAGATTTGCTAGCGCTGTGGATCTACACTCCTAGAGGTGGATTACGGTGTGATCACCTTGACAGCCAGCGATGAGGTCGAAGGTGACTTGCGTTCATTTATACAAATCCAAGTCTAAAACTGGCTATTATCCTTATGGTTTCCGGAAATTTATTGGATCCTGGCTATTCCTAATAACTGATATTGAACTGGTTGTTCAATTTTAATGATTCAATGGTTTCTGACCATATTGAGAAACTGGCCACTTCTCCGGAGGGATCGAAACATGGTCAATATGACACAGGGTCCTCAAATGACTACCATTGAACTAGTTTTTTTTTTTTCATTCTAATGTGATTTGAGGTGTCACATGATGTGAGGTCGCAATAAGCCTCATGTCTCATATAAACCGCAGCATGTTCCGGTCATATTGCTGGAACTGGTTGACCGATTCCAAAAAATATGTTCTCTATGTGACCATAATACCTTTCATTTGGCGACTGTTTACACTCGGCCTTGCGGGCTCCTAAGTATCAACATGGTACTTTATAAAATACGCCATCATGCATATTTAGGTCCAACCATGATTCAAATTCATTGCCGAATAAAACCGTTAACTAAAATCCTATTATGAGAACATTATTCATTCTTTATTTTTTTTTTTTTGATAATTACTTTATTTTATTAGGCACAATCGAATAAATTTTACAGTGCCGAGGTTTCTTGTTCACTATATAACACATCATAAGGCTATAGTCATGAGGTACAATACAATAAATATTTTATCTTCAGCTTTCCAAAAAGCTTCCTCCATCTCAGAACGAGATTCACTTCCAGTGGTTTCAAGGTATAGCAACATTGCCAAAAGGGGGCATTGCGCATCCCTTGTAAAAATGGACGCAAATCGTGGTCTTCACTCACACATTCATCACGAAACTGTTGCTTTTCAACCAGACAATGGTTGCTGCCGAGTATACAGACGATCGCGTGTATACATCGAGAGGTATGTCTGCTCGCCTCGACAACTTAGAGAACATTCAATTATTCATTCTTTAGTATTTATTAGAAACTAGAAAGTTAAAATTTTTAACCAAATACACATTTTTCATGTCCATATGTTACCTATTCATAGAAAAAACAAGGCATACATTTAGACGCAGTGCAAAAATGACATTAATAGGTCCATCAAAATCCATTACCCTACACCGGGGCAAGTTGAAAAGCGTGGGGAAGTTGAAACGGTAGATGTATCTCTTAGCGGAAGTGAATAATCACTGAGATTATTTCTAATATAGTGGTTTACGGTAGCACACAATGCCTCTTAAATATAATTACAGAGAATATTCACTTCCGCTAAGAGATACACGTACGTTGAAGGGGGCGACCCCAGCGTAGTAGTTAACATCCATACCTCTCACGCCAAAGTCACGAGGTCAAATCTCACCCCCGGACAAGTCACGAATGACCCAATAGTGTTAAAGTGACTATAATAATAATAAAAAAACGTACGGTGAACCATAACCAAAACATTGTAACACTTGAAAATTTTTAGATAAAGTATAATTGCCAAAAATGCACGACATACACCAATTTTGCGTAGTTCTACGACATACTGCGGTCGTGTCTAGGACACAACCCTTTAATTTTTTTCATATATATGTGTGCCAGCCTAGTATCTAGCTACCATGTCACATTTACCTAACTAGTTTGATTGGTACCTAGCTTTAGTCTCCCACAGGTAGAGTAATGCTATGATGTGTGATTTTAGATAGCATGCTAAAGAGTCTGGAGTATCCGTTTCCTTGATCACTATTAAGCAATGTTGATGGATTTTGTTTAAATAGTCTAAACTTTCTAGTTTTCTACGTCTAGTTTCCAAAGCGTAGATACACTCCTCAGAATATTAATGTTATCCTTTGCCAAATTTTGCCCCTGTGTAAAGATAAATTCTGCAACCTTGGATTTAAATTCACATTGAAGTCCTTTATCCTCTCTTTGTAGGCCTTTTTTACCTATGAGATGTGTTTCTGAAACCTTGTTTCCAAAGTCCTTTTCGTCTGACCAATGTAGATATTATTGCAATCTGGACAAGAGATTTTGTAGACACCGGCTTTTCCTAAGACATTTACTGGATCTTTTTTTGATACTAACAGTTACTTCAGCTATTTGTCCTGCCGCTGAATACTAAATCCAAGCAAAAGCTTCTAAACTTCGAACTCAATGGTTTGGTAATGTTTTGAGTCAAAATTCACCACTTTCCGTTTTAAACTCTGCGAGAACTTCTGGGAAATTCAACACAGTTTTAGTAACATTAGAAGTAATTCAGAGAAAATATTCCGATTCGGTCTAAGCATATTTCGGGCTGGAAAATTTCTCGACCTCTCTGGGCATAGAGTATGATTGTACTTGCCATACAATAAATACTAATGCAAAAATAGCACAGGCATCGAAAGCTCTCACAGCGGTGCCGGTGGTGACGTGGTTAGCGTGATTACCTCTCAACCCCGCAGGTCTGGGTTCAATCCCATTCAGTACCGCAGGGATGTTCTGAGGCATTACATCTCTGATCATCAGTGTTAACTCGGCTATCGACAGAAGCAGTCCACTCTCAATGTGTGTCACGCGATCGTCTGTTTACTCGGCAGCAACCATTGTGTGGTCCTCCTCATTGTTCTTCATCAGCAGTTCTTTCAGTCGATGCGTCGTCGACTTTGCAAAGCAACCGTTTCGTGATGAATGTGTGAGCGCTGACCACGTTTTGCGTCCATTGCTACAATGGAAGCGCTCTGACCCTTGTTGGCGAATCTGCCATACAAGTAAACCACTGAAAGCGGTTTCCGTTCTGGTAGAGGAGGCTTATTGGATAGCGGAAGATAAAATGTTTATTGTGTTGTACCTTTTGACTATAGGTTTAAGATGTATTGTATAGTGAACAAGAATCCTCGGCTCTGTAAAGTTTATTCGGTTGAGCCTTATCAAATAAATTAATAATAATAATAATCTCTGATCACGCCTAAAGTAAAGCCGTTGGTCTCCAGTTCATGAGTTGATGGGTCGATAGGTAGGGTCCAGGTGTGGGAGCTGCCTTCCTGACGTTGGTAGCATTGGTGCTCAGCACGGAAAACAAGATTGACGGAAAACAAATCAAGGAAAAAAAATCGAAAGCTCTCAATTAATAACGCAATAATTTATAACGTAATAAAATAATATGTGATTAGTAATAAGCTTGAAATGCGAAGAAGAAGAAGAAGAAAAATATGAAGAAGAATAAAAAAAAAGCTTTTGAAATTTTTGGATCAGTATTGTTAATGATGAAGAGAGATTTTTAGGAAAGTTCTATTAAGCTCAGGGTAGTAACAATAGCTTCAGGAGAATTACAAGAACTTTAGGAAAGTTTCACGAAGTATGGAGAAGCTCCCAGCACTTCAGGGAAAATCAGAGAATTTTAGGGGAAGTTCCATTAACTTCAGGACAATAACACACATTTTATAGAAGTTTTGAGAACTTCTGGGAAATTGTTAAAACTACAGAAGCTTCCAAGGACTCCAGACAAATTTGATACTTTAAGCAAGCCCAATGCAGTTTAAAGGTTGTATGGAAACTCCGTGAACATCGGGGTAGTTTAGGAAATTTCTGAAGAACTTCATGCCAGTTCCATTGACTTTAGGAAAATTGTGAGAAGTTATAGAACATCTGAATAATGCGCAAAGAACTACAAGGAATTCCAGATAATTTTTGGTATCTTCAGAAAACTTTGAGCTTGTGTGAACATTCGAATCCGTTCCAAGATCTTCAGGAATGTTTGATCGAGATCCCAAGCCAATGGGGCAGCTTATCTTCGCTCGATGAGTCTTGCGTGACTGCGGTTGGAGTGTGGGTCGTATATCACTTTCCGCGATATCGTGATCTTGTTTCTATGCCCACTGGGCCTCCATAATGAATTACACAACACTTAACATACGAAAACACTCTATTCTAATATCTACCACACTAAACACATTTTATTTGTTAAACTCTACGATAAACACATTTTATTCTCACGTACTAACAAATAGTGTGCACGAGGGCTTCGCCATGTTCGACCGTGGAGACTGATCTCTTCTTCGTTAGATAAGCTAACTGATGGCTGACGATCCATTCCTCCCATAATCCCGAAGATCGATCGATATAGCACGATCGCGAACTCCGACGGTACCAAGGGTCTAACAAAGGTGATAACTTGTGGGGAGCTGTGTGCGTGGTTGGCCTAATACTCGATCGTATACAAGTAATATTCCGGGATCTTCAGGGCTGCTCAATGAACATCTGCAAAATTGCAGGATCTCTATGCACTTTGCCTTGCTTTTAACATTTGACTGTAACAAACTATGTACAGAAATCGGATGGAGATTAATATTCTCGCTTAAATTGATGGCATCAATTGCCTATTCCTCTTCAACAGTGGTGATCAACTGAAGGCATATGGCGGGCCATATTTCAAGTTTCTACGTAAATTACCCTATTATTTTTAGCAACGTTTGTATCTACGCACAGGTGTCGTTAGTGGTATACGCAAGTGTTTTGCCTTGTGTCTTGCTCTGTATACAGAATACTTATGCCAGGATGATTCTTGGCATCATAAAAAATAATTTTCTTTATTCCCTTAAAGGTAATAACATTTCACTTTTAACACTAAATCTGAACAACTCCTGTTCTCACCTAGAACTTAACATAAACTACGGTCGCTCCTGCCTCTGCAACTGGTTTTGTTTTTCGTTCCTGCTGTCTCAGCAAAACTCCTCTGGGTGGTAACCGATCGTCAACTACTAAGTTGACAATTGCTGGTCATCGAATTCTTCGGTGTCCAAAGTGCATTGTCGAGTAAGCGTTGGCCTGTTTCCATCCATGTGGTGTTATATGCTGATTCCTGTCGCCAGGTGCCTCGTGCATGGAGTCGAATACGGGTATGTTGTTGAGTCAGCGTCTAGGCCACGGTCGGATGGTTGGTGGACGTGGGTAGAGCATCGGTATGTCCATAACTCTATATCGTTTATTCATTGTAGTTCATCATTCATTACGATGAACGACAATGAATAAATGATATAGTTCGTATGCCTCCGCAATGGCAAAACGGCCATACAATCGTTCATCTTTTATTTCTTGGATTATAAAATAAAACAACGTAGGAAAAGGTCCGGCAATTAAAATATTTTTTAGCGTGATTCCTCATAATTCTTTGCATCAAAAACACATTTATTTTTTAGATCTTGAATAAAAAACTTAGATCACGAATCATTTGAACTATTGATTCTATAAAACTGTCACAGATTTTATGAGCTCTAAAATTAAGTTAGATGGTGGTTATCTCAAAAGATTTCCAAGGCCTCATTTAGAATTAAGAAGTTTTCCGAGCTGCAGAATCATGAAAATTATCCGAAGGCTGCCATGCTGAACACCATGGTTAACACGGTTGAATTTTGGAAAGTGAAAAATTGTAGTAAGACATTCTTTAAGAATCCTTGAGCTTGAAAAAAAAACTTGGAATCCATCTAAAACTTGGTTCAATTTACAGGAAAAAATTAAAATGGAATTGCGATGAGAATTGGCATGATCCAAAGGTAATTCCGAAGAAAACTCTTAGGGAATTCGGGAAAGTATTCTTAACGAATTCCGAGGAGTCTAGAAAGTTATTCTGAAAATAAAGTGATAGGCTATAAGAGGAAAGCTTCAGAAAAATGCTTGGCCAATTTAAAGTTAGAATTACATTGCTATTCTGTGGAAATCACTGAAAAGAATAAAAAGAAAATTCAGAGTATAATTCCAAAAAATATCCAGCGCTCCAAATAAATTATGACAAGGGTACCAAAGCGCCTAACAAAAACTTGTTAGATGTTCTGTCTGACATTATTTTCGAAAGAATTGTGATTAGAATTCGAAGTGAATCTGTATCTAAAGTTGATTCAATTCCAATTGAATCTTAAGGAGAATTTAATATGTGCGTCAAGGAGAGGTTATTTAGCAGTAGTTTTGAGTTAAATTTCATGCAAATTCATACTCACAACATCTCAGGATGGTTTCATGGGGGAATTGAAGAGAATTCAACTGAATTAATAAAAAATATGTAAAACGGAATTTTGGGAAAATTCCAACGGAGGCAAATTAAAAGGCCATTTTATGAAACATTCGAGGTGAATTTTCATAAATTTAGACAGAATTCTGAAAATAGCGTAGGTGATCCAGTTATAGTGGGGTACCTTTAGTTGCGGTATGGGGGTTGTACCGGAATAATGAAAGAAAACCCGATGAGGTTATTTTTCATCGGTGGCTCTCCTAAAATAAAGCAGGTTTGCAGGTACTTTTCGAAATTATGAAACTATGAGATATAATATAATTATTTTGTATATGTACAGAGGATCACAACTAACGATTTCAGCTGTAATGAGCAATCGCGACGAGTAAGCGCTCATCGTTATAGCTAATCGCTAATTGTTACACTCTGAAAGCGAAATTGACACGTTGTATGTATAAAGAGAGAGAAAGAAAGAAGGATTCGCAATTTCCATCTAATTTTACTACTTTACTTGCTTACACAGATACGCGTATTTCATCTACAATGTGCAGACTTCTTCAGTGACTTGTACTAATACTCGATTAGAATTAGAGGTGGGAAAGGCGCTCACATCCTAAACATCAGCGAGTAACTAGCTCTAAATTTACCATGACCGAGGGGGCTTACTCAATCTTAAATGTAGGAAAGACATCGTTTTACTATTGTGAGATGAGCGTGCGATGAAGTGGCTAGAGTAGGTTTCATAAAACTGTCCATATATCAATCAAAGTACACCCACTATCGCTTCGGTTGATTCATCATGAGACTGGTTCAGCGGAAACTATGGCTACGGTGGGTGGTCATTACATTCAGCAAGTTTGACCACATCTCCAGTCAGGAGCGATAATGACAGACGATCTACCAGGAAAGCTTGGACTGACCGTTACGTCCACAATCTGTCAGCTATGAAAACGCCAATGGTCGAGTCCACATGTGGAATATTTGCGGGCATCATCATCGTTCGTTTTGCTTCCGTGAGAACAGAACGATGAAGCTATTCTGTAGGTATGTAATCAGTCTGTAATCCGATGAGTGTTCAACCTGGACAGTGGGAGTTTGTAGCTAGAAATTTAAGGGAAGGGAACCAGTCGTTGAAGCCTCATGTGGATTTTGTTTTCCCATTCATAATTTTCATCTCCCCTGCCAGGGGAGGACGAACCACTGTTTGTTTAAACATTTCAATGCTCCATATTTCAACAGCTTGTGTCCCCATATGTGGACCTGAAAATTCAGTCAAGTAGATTGTGAAGGACTCGGGTCATAGGAATGCGGAAATGATGGTCGCATTATGTTGGCATTTAGTGCACTCGCAGAACTGTGATAGATGTACGATGCGAGATTGCATTAGGGGAAGATGGGGTAAGACGAACCACAGCCATAATTCACCCTCAAGAATCTAGAAAATTTTCTTTACATAATCCAGTTTTCCATGTTCGGTAATGGCGGCTTGTTTGTATGAATAAATGTATCCTTCACTGTGCTTTTTGACACTATCTGTAGGTTCAAACATTGACCCCTCCCATTCCCTCGCCCAGGAACAGAAGCAAATGGAACAACAGTTATAGCGAATTTGTTTATTATCAGGGTTGGAACTGCGAAAGAAATTGAAAGGATATGAAACGGTCGACTAAACCATAAATATTTTTACTGCATAATGTTTTCGAACTATTTCCGCAAAATCGGCAAGCTCCTCAACGAACTACCCTTTCGAAAACCCTTTCGCTTAAGCGCCAGTACGAGAGGGCGTGTTCAAATACCGTACCTGGCTAGACCTCTCAGAGCAGGTCAGGTAAGAACTAACAAAAATTACCGCCAAACCCAAAACGCGAACAAAACCAAAATCTCCTGATATAGGCTAGATTCTTCCACAGATCAACCCAGCGGTCGACAAGAAAATATGAAGCAAGGACTAAACTTTGACCCTCAATTTATTCTGGGAGTTTTTGTCCTAAGGCCCTAAACGTGCACGTAATATAAAATTGGCTCGATCTAACCTGGTCTTTTCTGCTGCAGTTACCGTTGTCGATGGTGCTCGCTGTTGACGCCGCGATCGCCGACGTAGATGCACTCGATGAAACACGTGGGCCTAGTTCGACTTGGTCGCCGCCAAGGAACTTCTCGGAGCAACCACGTTTCAAACGCTAGTCTGGGAGCGCAGTCGACGGTGCTGTTATCGACGCCGTTCACTATCGTCGTTACACGGCCGGTCGATGATGACGGTGAGACAACTCCACTCGTGGGCCTAGTTCGACATAGTCACCGCCAAGGAATTACTCAGAGCCACACGGGACACGCGCAGATCTTGAAGCGTGGGGTGCCTGGTATGATTTCGTTTCGCACGCTGGTCTGTGGTCGGGGAGCGTAGCGTTCCGGATACCACACAGTCGATGGTGCGACTATCGCAACTGCTCGATTTCGTCGTCACACACACGGTCGATGGTGGACAAGTCCACACGTGGGCCTAGTTCGACTCGGACGCCGCCGAGGAACTACTCGGAGCTACACGTGGCACGCGCAGGGTGCTCGGTATGACCGCGAAGATGGTGACTTCTAGAACCCAATAAAAAAACCTTCACCTGAAGATTCTTCAGGCGATAACGAAAACTTTTAGGGAAATCTGTCGGTCTAACTATTTGCAGTATATTGTTACCTTTTTGCCTATAGCCTTTTAGGCTTCACTTAGCCGCACTATACTACACTTGTGGCAAATGCCTAAAGCACACACGGTATTCTCTACTGACTCCAGAAAATCTGCCTAACGATCCGATCGCTCGCACAGGTCTCACCGGAATGAAATGTAGCTCACATCAGGACAATTATCTTCCACTTCGTGGGTACGAATATTGAATAGAATTCTTACGTGTCCTGCTCTGATTGGGTAAAAAAAAACGTCATACGATGTTGCGCTTCACAAATTTAAATCGTGAAACAATAATATTTAGCTAAGACTTCAACCATCAAAAAAGTAGTACGATTCTAGGCTAATCTACGGGAGTTCTCAATTTCTGTTGTACCTGTTTTTATGTGTTCAGTTTCAACACCGACCGTTCTGTTCCTAGCGGCGCTGCCATCACTTATCGGTTACAAACTGACACTTACGGTATTTTCCTATACGAGTAAAGAGTAAAGAGTCGTCGTCAACGCAAATGGTTTCACCAATACCAATATAAAGGTATCAAATAAATATTGTAGGCCATAATTAAAAACACGTCTCAAAAGGACGTCTCTAATGTTCAAACCGCTTATAAAACGCAAATAGCGCTTAATCTTCTAAATTAACGATTACAGCGAAAACTGTGATACTTATTTATTAGGCTAACATGTTACAAACAGGTAAGGTCGTTCAATTCATGAAATTATTATGTTTTTTGATGGCCACCAAAAATCGATAAATATGAAGATTTTATTCATCTTTTTCTTTGAAAAAGAGCAATAGAAGTACTAAATTTCTCCCAAAAATTGGCAATTTATTTTAGGGATTACAATTTCAAAGCAGATGTGGTATTAGTTATTCATTACTTTTGTGTATTATAGCTGGATGAATGAGTTTTTTTTCTCCTTGATTTATTTTTCGTCGATCTTGTTTTTCGTACCAATGCTACCGACGCCAGGAAGGCAGCTGCCACACCTGGACCCTACCTATCGACCCATCAACTCATGAACCGGGGACCAACGGCTTTACTTCCCTCCGAAAAAAGGCGTGATCAGAGATGTTATGCCTCAAAGAATGACTGAGTTATTTGCTTGATAGGCCGAAGCTAGGCTGACATCACATCCTATTTCCAGACCAAGTTTTAAGTGAAATTAATTCAATTTATTCACCTATTGTGAGATGTGACCGTTCTTACTAATTAATATGTCGACGATAAAAAATGATTTTTTGTTTGCTTCGGTGGGCATCCGGAACATGTCCCTGTGAGACCAATGTGTTCAACCGTACACAATATAATCACCAATGACAATGTTTTTGAATTTCCATGTGATTTGATGTCATTTCTAGACCTGTACTCACCGGAACCTGTACAGGCTACTTCACCGGATCCTTTTGACCGATTCCAAAGATATTCAATTACTATCTATGTGGCCGTAGTACCTTTCATTTGGCACTTGTCACGTCCAATTTTGTCGAAAAACCCGTCATTAGCCGTCTTACCTTGTTGATGGTCCACCTTATCTCGCCTGTTAAAGCACGAGTATTTTTAATAGATCATTGATTAAATGCATAAAAAAAAATGATTTTTTGTCCACAGGTAAATGAACGCTAATTCATGTGTGTTTTTTTTTTTTTTTTATACAGGGGGGAATCTGCTCACAGACACCTGAGAAGGAACTCAGGGTGTGGGGATGGGAGAATTTCACTCCCGACCCACTAAACCTTACCCTGTGCGCTTGGCCCTTGGCCTCCCCGGAACCGCCCGAAGGCATTACTTCGTGGGAGGGGCCGCTGTAGCGCTATGGCGCCTCTCTAGCAATACTCTAACGATCTGGTCGGGCAGTAGGTAACAGCTGCTCGGCTCACCACTGTCGTTGTAATACCGAAACTATGTGGGTGACCGCAGTCACCACCGCGCTCCAGTTCTCGGTGGTACCACACATCCTATGAACGATGTTGTCCGGACTGGTATCCGCTCCGCATATCGCTAGCATAGCGCTCGATACTGGCTCGAAACGTGGACAGGCAAACACGACGTGTTCGGCGGTCTCCTCGACACCAGCACATGTGGGGCAGGTGGGAGTACTTGCATGTCCGAACCTATGCAGGTAGCTCCTAAAGCAGTCATGGCCTGACAGGAACTGTGTCAGGTGGAAGTTTACTTCCCCATGGCGCCTGTTGACCCAGCTTGATACGGAAGGTATCAAGCGGTAAGTCCACCTCCCCTTTGTGGAGTTTTCCCACTCCAATTGCCATCTCGCGGTCGACACAGCTCGCGCGTTGTTGCGCACCCCTCGAACGGTCCTCGCGTCATAACACGCCACATCCTCCTTAATAATAAGGCTGATTGGCATCATCCCTGCTATGACACAGACGGCCTCTCTCGAGATAGTGCGGTATGCACTGGCCACCCTTAAGCACATTAGCCTGTGTGTACTCTCTAATTTCTGCCTGTGGCAGTCAATATCCAGTACCGCAGCCCACGCAGGGCCGCCGTATCTGAGGATAGATACTACGACCCCAGCGAGGAGCCTGCGCTTACTGGCATTCACTGCCGAGCTGTTTGACATCATACGGGATAATACCCCCACAGCCATAGACGCTCTCTTGCAGGCGTACTCGACGTGGCAGCCGAAGCTGAGCTTATCGTCGAGCATGACCCCCAAGAGTTTTAGAGAGCGCACAGACCTAATTGTGCTTCCGCCGACTGTCAACGTTGCATGCTGTACTGACATGCGATTGTTGACTACGACCACTTCCGTCTTGTGATGGGCGAGCTCCAGTTTCCTGGTTCTCATCCATTCCTCCACAAGCCTGACGCAGTGGGCCGCTGTCAGCTCTACCTCCTCGAGGGATTCCCCGCAGACTACCAGCGTGACATCGTCGGCAAAACCTACAATTTTCACGCCTACCGGGAATTTTATCCTCAACAGTCCATCGTACATGACGTTCCATAACACCGGGCCCAGGATGGAGCCTTGTGGCACTACTGCGGTGACTCTAACGCATTTTTCGCCATCTTCTGTGTCGTACGTCAACACACAATTCTGGAAGTAGCTTTCCAGAATCTTATACAGCCCTCCGGGAATTTGGAGCTGGTGTAGCGAGCGGGCTATCGCCCCCCAGCACGCGCTGTTGAACGCGTTCTTCACGTCTAAGGTTAGCACCGCGCAGTAGCGAATGCCCCTTCGTTTCCGATGGACCACCTCTGCCGTCTGGATGACGTCGCGGATGGCGTCCACCGTGGATCTGCCCTTTCGGAACCCGTACTGGCTGCTTGACAGGCCGTCTACACCTTCGGTGTAGGCCGACAGCCTGTTGAGGATGACCCTCTCAAGCAGTTTCCCAGTGGTGTCCAGCAAACAGATGGGTCTGTATGCTGACGGGTCCCCAGGGGGTTTTCCTGGCTTCGGAAGCAGCACCAGCTTCTGCCGCTTCCACGCGTCTGGGAAGACGCCTACGTCCAGACAAGTCTGAAAAACAGAACGGAACATGTCTGGATTTTCCGCAACGGCCGCCCTCAGAGCCACAACCGGGATCCCATCTGGGCCCGGGGCCTTGCCCACCACCAGCGACCTGGCAATACCGCCAAGTTCACTGTTCGTCACTCTAGACACTTCTCCCTGATCCGCGCCTGGGATCCGCGGCCAGGAGTCTACGTCCCTACGCGGGAACAGGAACCCAACGATCGGAGCCAGTACCGCTGGTGATCTCTCCGGGGGTGCCGTCACGCCGCGGGTCTTTGCCATGACCAGTTTGTAAGCATCCCCCCATGGGTTCGTGTTGGCGCTTTGGCATAGGCTGTCAAAGCACGCGCGCTTGCGTCTGGCGATCTCTTTATTGAGGGCTGCCTTAGCCGCTCGGAGAGCGACGCGGCGTTCCTCGCGAGATTCAGTCGTACGAGCTCGTTGCATCCTCCTTCTCGCCTGGAGGCAAGACGCCCTGAGGATAGCAATCGACTCGCTCCACCAGTACACCGGTCTGTGGCCATGCCTGGGATAGGCTCTCCTAGGCATGGTTGTATCGCACGCCCTTGTCAGTGCTGCTACCAGTTCTTCCCCCGTCAGATCCGGGGTTATTCGCTCCCGCCTCAGTGCTTCGCCGAAGACCTCCTCCTCGAAGAACGACGTCCGCCAGCCTCGAGCGCAGGAAGAATTTCCTCCTGCCACTCGCCTCTCACCTGGCCCCACACTGTACCGAATCGCCTGATGGTCACTATGAGTGTAACCCTCATCGACCCTCCAGTGTAGGTTGCCCTCCAAACTCGGGCTGCAGTATGTCACGTCGATGACGGATTCTGCACCATTCCTTCTGTAGGTACTGACCGAGCCGGTGTTGGATAGTACAACGTCCAGCTTGGCCATTGCCTCCAGTAGAATGCATCCTCTCTGGTTGGTGTGGTGGCTACCCCACTCTACCACCCATGCGTTAAAGTCGCCCGCAATGACCACCGGTCTTAGGCCGACAAGTACCACAGTCAGTCTGTCCACCATCTGCGAGAATTGCTCGATAGACCACCTGGGCGGAGCATAGCAGCTACTTAAGTATACTCCGTTAACCCTGGCGATCACGAATCCCTCGCTCGAGTTGGACACGACTACCTCCTGAATGGGGAAGCTCCCCATCGTGCATATCGCCGCCATCCCCGACGCGTCCGTGACCCAATTCCCGTTGCCGGTTGGGACGCGGTACGGGTCAGAGATGATTGCGACATCCGCTCCCCATTCCACTGCCGATTGCCACAGCAGTTGCTGGGCAGCCGAACAGTGGTTCAGGTTCAACTGCGCTACCTCGAACATGGCTGAGCATTGCTCTTTGCCTTAGCAGCATTGCTCTTGGACCCCGGGCAGCGGGGGCCACCTGCCATGTGGTTGGTAGGGGTATTCCCCTTCTCCGCGCATATAGTGCACCTCGGCGGCTTTTGGCAACCTCGCGCCTTATGGCCCTCCAAGCCGCACCATCTGCAAAGCTTGCTCCTGTCGGTGTTCTTACAGTCACGGGCCACATGGCCCTGACCGAAGCACCTAAAGCAAGCCGTCACCGGTCGGGGAATACTGACGGGGCAGACCGACCAGCCCACTCGCACCCTCCCTGCGGCTACCGCCTTTCTGGCCTCAGCTGCAGAGAGCCTGATGGTAGCCACTTGGGTGGAGAACAGTCCCTTCCTCAAGGTAATCGCTGATTGCGGTACCTCGACTTGGCACTGTTCCCGGAGCGCCGTGACTATCTCGGTCGCCTCCGTCACTTCGTCCAGGTCCTTGACCTGGATGGTGATAGTCGAGCCTAGCGACTTCACCTGCACCCCAGAACCAACAACCTCCTTTGCCAGTTTCTGGTAGGTTGGTCCCTGGTCCTTAGCACCACGTTTGAGCACCAGGAGCATCTCGCCTGTACGAGTGCGCCTGATGCTCCTCACGTTACTGCCCATCTCCACAAGGCGCTCGTCCGTTCTCATTTTCTTCAAGACTTCCGCGTATTTCGACGCGTCCGTCTTGAAGATGAGAGCTTCGCCCTTGTTCCTGGTCCGGGCAGCACTGCTCTTGGGGGCAGTTTTGTCCGGGGGTTTTGGGGGTTTCGGGGGGGTACCCTTCTTACCGCCCTGCTTCCCGCCCTTGGAGCCGCTAGGTTTCTCAGTATTTCTATTGGCTATTCCAGCCCTCTTCTTCGGTACGTCCACTGAAGCATTGGACTGATGGGCAACCGCCGCACTCTCCACCTGCACAGAGACTTTCCGTCTCTTAGGGCGTGCTGCGCCCTTTACTGGCGAAGGTGAGGGCCGATTTCGCTTCTGTCCCTGCGTAACGGCAAAGTGGAGGGCCTCGCTGGACATCGTATTGTTGCCCGCGAAGTTGAAGGCGTCCGTCTGGGTAGACTTCGGTTCCTTCTGTTCCGCCCTCTCTGCGACCTCTAGTCGCTTCCTGAGCCGCTCGTGGTCGTCCTGGGCCTCGTTCACGGTTGCACGGAGCTGTCGCAAGGCCTGCTTTAGGTCCTTCGCGATGTTGCTCTTCGTGCTCGTGAACTCTATTATGGCGTCGAGTTGTCCCGCGATTGCCAGCAGCCTAGGGAGGGGCCCAAAGCTATTCATAGTTCTGATTAGCCCGGGCCAGTCCTTCGGCTGCTCTTCCGGCTGTCCACCGATCCCGGCCGTTGTCTCTGCATCGCGCGGAGATTTCGACCGTTTGTTCGGCTCTCTGTGTTCAGGAGATCTGGGTAGACCTCCCTTCGCGAACGGGTTCGCGGTCGCCTCCTCGGCGACTTGTTCAACTGGGGTTTGGGGTTTTTGCTTTTGTTGATGATCTTGTTCAATCATCCCGACTGTTGGGTCCCCCTTAGACCGCTATCCTACCGTGCAAATGGAATAGTCGTTGATTGATCCCCATGGGTGCCTATGCGAGCAGTGAGGTCCATGACGAGGGTTGACATAGGCCTTCATGGGGCATTATGTTCAGAGCCGGATCGCGTAAGACGGGAATAACTCAACCGAACCTATTCCCACCGCAGCCCCAACTGGGTGGCACGGGAGGAACGTATTCTAAGGCCTGCCAGGGTTTTATGGGACGGAGACAAACAAGGCATTAGCTCAAACGTCGTTTCGGCCGGTTCCACCCGACTCTACTAAGAGAATGAAATACCTTGAGTGCCAGCCCGTAGCGTGGTTTATGGTAAGTTTCCACTCAGTGTCCTACATAATGCCAGTGTGTCAGTATACATACTTGCGATCTTACTGACATCGATCGCAAGGCACCTTCCGGCGCTTCCCCTCGTTTGTTGTTCGATTAGCCGACTGGATCAGTACCGCAGCACTGGTGGTCCATCGTTTCCAGTGTGCACCACGGGGAGGCGAACAACTTCACACCCCACGCTAATTCATGTGTAGGCATAGGAAAATGTAAAATTGCTCGCTCATTTTGAGCTACTAAATGTATTGCTAAGGGTGGTGGTCTTACCCCGTCTTCCCCTACGTTCATTATATTCTCACACAAGAGACCCCTTTTAATGAATGTTATTATGGAATCCATCTTCATTCATCAGGTTTGAAGAAACGGATTGATTCATTCTGAATGATCAACTGAGAGCACAGGCATCCGACTGTTAATTCGATCAACTTTCAACCTTCTCTTTCATGGTGAAAATTTGAAATGAAAAATTGTAAATAAATTGCAATTAATATTTTCCCACAATCTTTCAGCCAACCGCGACACGAAAATTATTTTAATTAAATTATTTATGATTCATCAATTGTGCACATATATCCTCACACTCGGCTTTGGTTGGAATTGCACGATTTATCAACGCGCTCAGCTCTTATGCGGTGAATTCACATTCAGGTTGCTGTAGATGCAAAATGTGTAATTTTCGACAGCAGTTCCACTCATGCAAACATCCGACTTGGCTCACCTGAATTGATAATGATTTTTTTGTTGCTCGGATATGGTGTATTTCAAGGTATCGGTTCCGGAGAAATATGAGCCCATATGTTGGACACCATAAAAGTTTTGTTTTTAGCTAAATTCCATCGAATCGATTTTAGTTTTCTCTCTAGGAGTTCCATGAAACTTTGCCTAATGGTTCAAAGGGGCAATCAACCAAGTTTGTGCCTGAAATCGGCCATTTTGAGTCATTTTTCTGCTATGATTTATTGAAAAATTAGACGAGAGTCAAATGGCCGTATTCCGGGACAAACTTGGTTCATTTTCCCAAGCGAACAATTAAGCAAAGTTTCGTGGAATTAAGAGAGGTGAAATCTAAAATTTGTTGATGTTTTCGCTATTGAAACTGTCTCAATATCCAGTTTTATCAAAAATTAGTGAAATTCACGGAGACCGGCGCTCAAATAGGTAGTTGCAGCAATCCAACTTGTCACACTTTCCGTAGATTGAACTCACGTTATATCTGCTGCTCCCAAATCTTGCTAATTACTGGTACTGATTATTGTTTAAAGAATACACTCAAACTAATCCACACTTTATTACTACGCGAAAAATCACGTAAGGTTTCAATTTTCCCACTTCAGTCTACTTTACGTGACTCTCGTAAAATCTACACAATGACACCTGAATGTTAAAAGAAATTCCAATTACATACATTTATTTCCATTTTTTCCGTTATTATAGAGATTTTCAGCCTTTGGCTGGTTCATCTCTTGTTGTATTTTATACATAGTAAAGGGCTTATTAATAGCCCCCCTGGGTTTTTTATCACTAGTTAAGTTCTACTGGTATTCCGTAATCTTGTTCATTTTCATTTACCGTTTAATTTTATCATTGTCTATTCTGCCTTTTGTCGTGTGTATTTGGTTGTTGTCTTCGGTTGCCGACGGTCTTTGAATTGGTTGAATATGTGGTTATGATGAGGTGAGTACATCCGAGTTTGGCGTCATTTTTCTGTTGTGATTTGTCAAGTGACTCTACTAGTGGTTATTTGGTTTTCTTCTGTTTGAATTTCAGATGAAGTGGAAGAGATATACATCTTTGAGGAAACAGATCAAGTTGGTCGTCTTGAAGGACGTCGCGTTTGAGATTTGATGTGTTCCCGAAGATCGGCATATTTTGGGCAGGCGCACAGTGGCACGAATATAAATAAAGACGGTCAAAAATATTTTCTACCCTTTTTCGACGTTTTAGAGACTGGGTGTCTTGGGAGAAGTTGCTCAAAATTATAACTCGCATCGTTTGAAATACACACCTGAATAATCTTTAAGCTAGTATTACACATCCAAATTCTAACTTTTTCCAGTTATGAGATACTGGTTCCATGTCTTGGACAAAGTTGCAGAACAGTCGATTTCATGAACATTTGCTGAAGACACCAAATTTCTACATCATAACTCTGTAGAGCTATAATAGATTTTCTTTTAAGACTACCTTAATATTGGTTTTTAAGTTAATTAGTGCTTTTTTCAAATTTCATCAATTTATCATGTTCTAAAAAATTGTTGGCATCATTAAAATATACAACTTTACTGAATACACCAATGTTTTTCATTGACATCCATGTGATATACAGCCCATCAAGCGTTTTTGTGACGTCATATTCAACGGCTCGAAAAGAGGGTAGGCGGGCCCTGGCGGGGTCTAAAACTGGTTGTATTTTGAAGACTACCTTATAAAATAGTACTTCTGAAAATTTCAGCGTTGGGTACTGAGGGGTACCTAGCCAAATCTCGATTCGAAAATGTCAATATTATATACAGCCCATCGGACGGTTTTGTGACATCATATTGAACGACCCGAAAAGATGGTAGGCGGCCCCTGGCAGGGTTTAAAACCGATTGAATTTCGAAGATTACATTATAAAATAGTACTCCTGAAAAGTTCAGTGCTGGGTTTCCAGGTGTATCTAGTCAAATCTCGAGTTGAAATAGTCAATGTTATATGTACCCCATCATGCGTTTTTGTGACGTCATATTCAATGGCTCGAAAATAGGGTAGGCGGGCCCTGATGTAGTCGAAAACTGATTGTATTTGGAAGATCACCTTATAAAATAGTACTCCTAAAAATCTGAGCTTTGGGTACCGAGGGGTACCTAGTCAAATCTCGTTTATATATATTTAGTACAAGTTATAAACCAATGTGTGCTACGAGTGTGCTACTTACTCATGATAAAATTTACAACTATATAAAAAATGCATTATCTTGAAATGTAATCAATGGGTTTGTTCATCAACTGCATATTCTGAACTTTGATATTTTGAGTATGTCAATATTGAAAAAAAAATATGTTTTAATTACTCCTTACCTGACTATCTTCGATAATATTTGACATGACGATTTCCATGAATCTGCTCCGCCCACACTTTGAACAATTCTATCCGACAAAGATTGAATGAATTCATTTTGAACCACAACTTCAATACAAGTTGTTCGTGAAAAAAATCACACCTAGATAATTAAATAAACTCTATCGCTCTTTGCTATCGCCAAAACGTCAAGCGCAAAATAGTCATCTGCAGCAGCGTTCAGCGATGTGCACGCGGAAGTTTCAAACATCTGTTGTTAAGTCACATTCCATGTTCTGAAAAGAGGGTGGGGTGGGTAGGTCCAAAGTTGGAACCCTTTAGAACCGTAGTCAGAATTTTATCATTTATTCTAGTTTTCTTGAAAGTTATACCGATATTTTAGTCCATATTGTATATAATAAAGGGCAAAGAATATACCAATATTATTAGCTTGCATCATAATATTTGCAACTATCAACATATGAGTATCAATATTGCAATGAATGTACATATCAATGTAGGTACACTGAAGAACAAACCCATTAAATACATCTCCAGATTAAGCATAATAATTTAAATAATTTGCAAGTTCAAACATGTGTAGGTTAAAATCATTGATTCATAGCTCCCAACGCTGAATTTTTCAGGAGCACTATTTTATAATGTAATCTTCGAAATTCAATCGGTTTTAAACCCTGCCAGGGGCCACCTACCATCTTTTCGGGCCGTTCAATATGGCGTCACAAAACCGTCCGATGGGCTGTATATAATATTGACATTTTCGAATCGAGATTTGGCTAGATACCCCTCAGTACCCAACGCTGAAATTTTCAGAAGTACTATTTTATAAGGTAATCTTCAAAATACAACCAGTTTTAGACCCCGCCAAGGCCCGCCCACCCTCTTTTCGAGCCATTGAATATGACGTCACAAAAACGCTTGATGGGCTGTATATCACATGGATGTCAATGAAAAACATTGGTGTATTCAGCAAAGTTGTATATTTTAATGATGCCAACAATTTCTTAGAACATGATAAATTGATGAAATTTGAAAAAAGCACTAATTAACTTAAAAAACCAATATTAAGGTAGTCTTAAAAGAAAATCTATTATAGCTCTACAGAGTTATGATGTAGAAATTTGGTGTCTTTAGCAAATGTTCATGAAATCGACTGCTCTGCAACTTTGTCCAAGACATGGAACCAGTATCTCGTAACTGGAAAAAGTTAGAATTTGGATGTGTAATACTAGCTTAAAGATTATTCAGGTATGTATTTCAAACGATGCGAGTTATAATTTTGAGCAACTTCTCCCAAGACACCCAGTCTCTAAAACGTCGAAAAAGGGTAGAAAATATTTTTGACCGTCTTTATTCATATTCGTGCCACTGTGAGGCGCAAAGAAAGTGCTCAACGGACAAAGGGACCCAGCATAGATCGCACTCTACATGAAAAGAACTGCCGCTCATGTCATGTGAGATTCTGGTGTGGCCGGTGCGAAGTCGGGATATTACCTTTTGTTCTCTGTGATCAGGGAGGTCCTCCCATCTGTGGATGCATCCTTTGACCTTGCGTAAGAACAGTGTCGTGCGATTATTCCAGATAGTTGACCAAGAGTTGTGAAAGACAGAATTGAGCCACAATTTGGTATCGTGGCTGGGGACTTCATTTGTGAAATGGTTCGCTGTTAACCCGGAGGCTGCTAGATGGTCCGCTTTGTCATTCCCTTTTATCCCACAGTGGCCTGGTATCCATGCAAAGACGACATAGTCCTGTATGGCCTGAATCCATGGGTGACAAGAGCGTACAGAAGAGAGAGCAGAAATAACACTGGCTGAGTCCGATAAAATCAGGAGCGGTTTTGCTGACGGTGTAGTGGCTGCAATGAATACTGCCGGGACATCGGCAGTAAAAACCGAACAAAGATCAGGTATACGATGGGAAGCGCAGAGATTTGGGCCCGTTATACCAATGCCTACGCCGAGGGAACTTTTTAAACCGTCAGTGTAGCGAATGCAGTGTTCGCTATATTTCTTGTCCAGCCATTCAGTGACCGATTCTTTTAGAACGAGTGAATTGTCTCCAGCTCTGAACTTGCTCCTAATATGAATGTCGGTTTGAACCTCAGATAGGCTGCAACTTCTTGGACCGCAGCGATGAAGTTCGGATATGGGTGGGAGGTTACAGTTGCAGAATCGATTCAATAGTCTGTTGGCCCCTGTGATGAGGGTTGTCTCGTCATTCCCGGATGTCATCTCCATGTAACTCACAGCTCGTTTGCACACCGTACTGGCAACTACGTGGGCAAAAGGAAGTACCCCAGCTCCACGCAGGCGGCATCTGCAGGTGTCGAAGGCAACAAACTGGATACGGTTCAGATCGCATTGTTGTATGTAGAACTCAGCTTATCTATCACAGTGTCAGCTGCTGAACATATAATTTCAATACCGATTCCACGATGGCCTTAGAGACTCGTAACCTGATGTCCCTGTTATTGCTGCGATGAGGTTTGGCGAGAGTGCGCAGGAGGTTAAGACGAGCTTTACAATTTTCTTTGACATCTTTCAGGTGCTCCAAGAAGCTGAGTCGGTTGTCAAGTCGTACTCCAAAGATTCCGATTGACTTTTTGTAAGGAATCGGTTGACTGTTGATTGTGATCGGTTGAAGTGGTGGCCGGTGCCTTGATTTGCAGATGTGAGTGCGCACGCTTTTTTTTCTGTAGAAAGTTTGAATCCAACTGAATCGGTCCAACGGACTACGGCGTTTACTGCTGCCTGCAATTTTCTTCTTAGAAGAAGGGGACTTTTACCTGGAACTACCAAGACGATGTCATCCGCGTATACCAGGATGTAAATACCTTTTGGTAGCTGGTCGAAGATGCTGTTCATGGCCGCTAAGAAGAGGGTGACGCAGTTTCCTCGCTGGCTATCCTCGAGCGGTGATTCCCAATGGAAGGTTCTTTTCATAAGGCAATTCTGTAGGAAATGCATAATGTTCCTGGAGAGTCCTCACTGAGCCAGTTGTTTCAGTATTTCCGGAGTCCACGTCCGATTGTAGGCTTTGGCCAAGTCGAGAGAGGTGATCTCCGCATGTTGATCGTTGTCCATGGCTTCACCTAAGATTTGGCCGAGTGCAGAAAAATAGGCACTAGTTCCATGCCCCGGTCGAAATGCGTGCTGGCGATGATCGAGATAGCTGTTTTCTTCGAGGAAATCAACCAGGCGACGGTTTTCCATTCGTTCTATCACTTTGCTGGCACAACCCGTGAGCGAAATAGGACGGTAATTGGAAGGCTATGGGGAAACACCGTTCTTTGGAATGGGAACAACAAGGCTGTGTCTCCATTCTGATGGGAACGTATTGTCCAGCCAGACATTATTCAGCAACCTGTTGAGTACGATGAAACAGTCAGTTTGTTTTTGTCGAAGAAAAATAAATAAACCTTAATTTTATACTAACTTGCCTTTTTTTAAATACCGAACTAATGCCCATTATTATGCTGCCATGATTTGCACCGCTCTGAGTGTACGTACCACTAATTTCCTTACATGTAGACATCTCATAAGCTTTACGTGAAACACACATAGATTCAGTGTTATGTGAAAATCATGTACTTTTTATTGATTATGTAGGTGTATTAAACAGGAAATCCCTGTGAAATTCAAGGGATATCACGTACATTCTACGTGAGCCACGTAAAACTAAGTGAAGAGGAAAAAGTGAAAACTTACGCGATTTTTCACGTATCTTCAACGTGTAGATTATTTTGAGTGTAGTGACAGGACAGTAAATATTTAAGTTTCATACACAGTTGACCCAACAAACAATTTGGGTTGATTAACAGCTGAATAAGCCATTTTTTAGCTGAAGAAGCTTATTTTTGCCTGAATAAGCTATTATTTAACATTCAATGTTTGTTGGGGAGTGCTATCGTGAATGGATGATGTGTGGTATACCCAGGCATGGAAAATCATTTGCATTCATTTCATACATTCCTTTACATTCATTTGATTCTAATTTTTTTTTTCAACAGCATTCCGCAAAATGATATATAAAACTTTTGTAGGTTTTTTTTTATTAGCTACAACTTTTGTTAATAAGTCAAATCTGTATCTCTTATGCATGACGAAGCAGAGCGAACAGAAGCCACTACTGTTTTTCAGTGAATGTATTTTATATTCACTGGAAAACAGTTACAAGTTCTGCACGCTCTAGTTCGTGATGCATAAGAGATACAGATTTGAGTTATGATCAAAACTTGTAACTTATCATAAAACCTACAAAAGCTCTATACATCATTTTTCGGAATACTGTCGATGAAAAAAGTTAGAGGCAAATGAATGTAAATGAATGTATGAAATGAATGCAAATGATTTTCCATGCCTGGGTATACCAGTGTGGTTTTATGGTATTGGAGTCGCAAAGCGCATATAATTTCACCAGATCTTAAAAAGAAAAGTATTGGTTCTAATGGTGTGTTTCAAAGTAACCACAAGTGAGCGAGTTTGAATTGGTATCAGACGGATGCAGAGCAGCGCAGCACCCCATCAAATGCGTTAGATGCAATTCTCAATCTACTGCCCTTGCATGCGTACGTGCAACTAGAAGCGGAAAGAGGTGCTCTAAGGCTCAAAAGGTCTAAAAAAGTCATGCCTGGTGACCTGGTTGATCATCTAAGCATTTTACATAACTTTCAAAGAGGATCAGTGATGAGTATGAATGGAGACTGGATGAAACCAGAGGACAATTATGACACTCCCTTCAACGTATGTGAAATGTTGCGATCGGATTGGGAAGTCGGTGGTGGTCCTAGCGTTCGTCAAGGCTCAATCATATTTTTCACAGATGGCTCAAAAATTGGAACACAAACAGGTGCAGGAATCTTTGACCCTGGGACAAATATTTCAGTAGCGATGGGATATTGTCCAACAGTGTTTCAAGCGGAAATCGTGGCCATACTTGAATGTGTAAGTGTTTGCCTAAAGGAGAAAATATAGAATGGGAATACATTACAGATACATTTGGGCATACATTCATTTTTCTTTCCTTTGGTTTGTTTTTTCCGTCGATCTTGTTTTCCGTGCTGAGCACCAATGCTACCGACGTGCTAGGAAGGCAGCTCCCACACCTGGACCCTACCTATCGACCCATCAACTCATGAACCGGGGACCAACGGCTTTACTTCCCATCCGAAGGAAGGCGTGATCAGAGATGTTATGCCTCAGAACATCCCGGCGGCGCCGACTGGGATTGAACCCAGGCCTGCTGGGGTGAGAGGTAATCACGCTTACCACTACACCACCAGCGTCGTTTGGGCATACATTCAATAAAGGTTGATTTTACATATTTGCATTATTCTGTTGTTATTGTTGAAATTTGTAATTGATTATGATTCAAGTTGAAAAGATACAGGTTTTGAGCCTACGGGAGAAGAGGTGGTTAAATTATACTCACTCGGGTTTCCCTCTCTGTCAATATACCCATTTTGCATATTTTATTCAGCGTGTTAACAACAAATATTCCTTTTGGGCAATTCCACGCCAAATGCCAAATTGAAAAAAATGACATTCTCGGATTTGCATGACACTTTGCATAATTGTTTTTTTATGGGCAATGATTCACATTTTTGCTGAAATTCAGCAATTTTAGATCTTGTAAAGTTTTCAAAATGCCGCCTTTGAAATTTAAAAAAAAATAGAACGCAGACGGCACTTCTTATCTAAATTATGGCTGAAACAAAGTTGTGGAGAATAATAATTTCCGTGAAAAATATATAACAAAAATCTGTGTTTAGTAATTTCAAGTATAAAATGAAAAAAAAAATTAAAGGGTTGTGTCCTAGACACGACCGCAGTATGACGTAGAAACTATCGATCTATCTCTATCTATGATGCATGATATATGCATTTAGGTTAACATCCGAAGTCCCTCCTTTTTTA
The DNA here is from genome assembly GCF_037179485.1 of Ochlerotatus camptorhynchus. Taxonomy (NCBI): domain Eukaryota; kingdom Metazoa; phylum Arthropoda; class Insecta; order Diptera; family Culicidae; genus Ochlerotatus; species Ochlerotatus camptorhynchus. The sequence continues at coordinate 2,858,836 of NW_027040536.1, forward strand.
CATATTCTGCACAAAACATATTTTCTAAGCCGGACAGGATTTCCCGCAGTTTTTTTTATGAATGGGGCGGAGCAGAAAGTTTCTTTTGTGCAGAATATTTAAAATAGGATGGACTTTGGATGTTAATATAATTGTATATATAGAAGTACCAGATATGATTTACCGTCAGTTGTGTGTAATTCACAAACTTAATATCATCGAATATGTCTTTCAAGCAAATTTTTTCTCAAAAATTAAAGTTTTGATAAGGGAAGAAATTAAGGAAAAAACTACTGTTTTTACTAATAATTATGGTTTGTTTAAAATTTATTTCCCGGAAAAAAGTGATCGTCGAAGTCCATGTCTTTTTCGGGTTATTGTTGGGGGGAGGGGGGTTGGAGAGGTTGTTGTTAAGGGAGAGGAGGTTTACATACATTGCTTTTCCTCATTCCTCATTGTATCGCATTCCTCATTGTGGTCACGCCGTGATCCACCTTTAGCCGCTGACTTGGTCCTGCTTGCTGTGCCACGCCGTCCGAAGCGGTAATGAGCAGAGGCAGGAGAGCAGCGCTGATTTATATCTTTTCAGGTTCAAGCAGGATGATGTGCAACCAAGTGGTATTCGTTTATGATGACTGGGTTTGGGAAAAAGGCTTGTTTCATGAAAACAGTGATACAATTATCATTTGTACATTTTCAAAAGTTCAATTACAGAAAAATTGGAGAAGTATTTATTTCAGCAGGTTCGTAATGTAATATCCTATCGATTAGCGTATTTGGATTTAAATTTCATCTATAAATGACAAAGTTACAAGCGTTCAAAACCTAACACTCCTTCACCACACATATTTTTTGATTTGCACCCCAGTATAGTCGACAAAGACGTAGTTCTACGTCAAAAATCATACATCTCAAAATGTTGTTGCCGATTTCTGATTTTTTTTCAACTAGTAAAAATTGCAAAACTTTTTTTTGAATATTTTAATTTATGGACACTTAAAAATTGACAAAAATTGTAGAACAAGATATTAAGGTAAATTTTTATTTTTTTTGTTAAAAAAATTTAATGTTATTTTTACTCAGCATACAATGCTTGAGACATTTTGAATCATTTTCTGTGAAAACATACAAAACATACACAAAAAAACATACAAGCAAAAAGTTCAAAATGGTGACCAAAATTTCTTGTCGTACGATTTTTGTTAGTTTTCAAGCGTCTATGGTTTTGAACATTTCAAAATATTGCATTTTCCAAAGGATTATTGTTTTATTTATTTTTTTCAAAAAACCGGTTCACAGATGTGATTGGGAGATATTTGGGTTCTAAAATTTGTTTTACAATTTTCATTAAAATAAATGAAAATCAAATAAAGATATTTGAACCATAATAGTTTCCTCTCTCCAAGTATTTGACTGTTAGATTCTATTTTATAGTAGAAAACTCAAGCATTTTTTGCGCTCTGATCGTTCGTACAACGCATTTGGTCAGTTAAACCTAACTGCTCGTAGAACTTCATCGAGTGTGAGTTCTTCTCCATTAAGGGCACTGTTGCTGCCTGCATGGACTGCTGTCGGTGTGCTTCTGGTGATGATAGCTCTAATAAGAGCAGGTCTAAAGGGCTCGACCGGTCTTCCTCGTACCTGCCCAGCATAGAGACAAAGCGAAACTCAAGTCGCCGTGCATACGCTCGCTTGGTTAGTCGTCGTTTCCAAGACCCATCCCGGTCCCCAGGTAGAAAGGAATAGAAATCCGTTCGTGGCTCGTTTTATGTCGATGACAGGCAGTTAATAATCTAAATGGTTACGGTTTTGCACTCTCGGCCTCGCCTGTCAGCTAGTACTAGCGAAAGAACGGTAGCACCAGCCGATATTTGCTTTGACCTGGAACAACCCAGAGTGGAGAAAGGTAACGAGACGAAAGGTAATTTTGCAGTAAATCGTAATGGTTTAAAACGCATCATTTCCATTTCATTCATTAGCGGGTCAGGGAGGATTGGCCCGAAAGAGCGATTTCATTCTCCACGCTCGGTGGGCTGGAGTGCTAAGGTACATATATCCGCGAAGTACCGTGAACCGGAGAGCTGCGGTACTTGTTCAGGGTAGGATGCATGCTTTCATTATTTTAATATCTTATATATCTTATGCATGTAAAATATAACACTTCAAGCCAGTAATCGGTTTTTAATAGAATATGACCATTTTTGAACATGACAAAGAATAATGCTTAGCACAATTATTAATCAATGGACAAAGTTACTGCTCCTTACGCTAGCATAGCTAGCACCGACACCGACAGAAAGTGGAATTCAAAAAGTGGAGTGCTTTTTTTTGTGGTTTGGTATTTGACACTGCATTTGGAGTGGATTCTGGTTGAAATCTCATGGTTAAACCCATATTGATCCACCGGGCAGGTGCATAGAATCTTTGTTACCCAGGACAATCTCGTTTTTGATATTATCTAGATAAAAAAATTAAGCCCTTATTTTTTTTGTCTCACAGGACTATCTCTCCTACCTATCGACCCATCAAATCATGGACCGGGGACCAACGGCTTTACCTCCCTTCTGAACGAAGGCGTGATTAAAGATTTTATGCCTCAGAACATCCCGGCGGCGCCGACTGGGATTGATACCAGGCCTGCTGGGGTGAGAGGCAATCACGCTTACCGCTACACCACCGGCACCGCTGTCAGGACAATCTCGTTTTTTATATTATCTGGAGTAAAATTTGGCCCTAACAAATACTTGTCTCGGTTTCAGCTCCTTGCGGGGCTACTAGTACATGATTAGTGTGCTCCTGGGTACTTAGAATGACTACCATGGACATAGAACTTATTCTAAAATCAATCGAGATTTCTAGATAAAAATTTCAATACGTCCTATCTGTATTGATCGAATCTCTTTATCGACTTTCTCTTTCGTTAATCACTTATATAGCTGCGAAATCATTCCCTGTTGTATTTGGTTGCTAGATAAGAACTTCTTTTATCAAAATATGTGGCAAAAATAACGCGTAATCTGCAGGAAGGAGAAAGTCTTAATAAATCGGTCAATGTGGATTAGGGTGCTTTATTTTGAAAAAATAAATAAATATATGAATTTCTGATAGGCCACCCCCAGTTCGATACATAACCCCAAAATATAACCCTGTGTAAAAAAAATGTCAGAGCTTGAAGAAGCCTACCAGTCGAAATTCACCAGGGTGATATAATCGCCAGCAATTCCCTTGAGAAATGCAATCTTTTGGCAGAACATTTCAAAAGCATTTTCAATGACACTACGGCTTCGTTGTCCCAAGTTGCTGAAGCGGTGAGGGACACTCCCAGTGATGCTTTCAATTTTTCGATTACCTTGGTTACAGTAGACCTCGTCGAATCCGCCATCAAGAAGCTGAAATTTTCTAACGCTGCTGGCCCTGACGGGATTCCCTCAAGCATCCTGAAGCGATGCTGTTCAGAGCTAACAACACCGCTTTCGAAGCTGTTCAATATTTCATTACATCAGGGGGAGTTCCCTACGCGTTGGAAATCGTCATTCATGTTCCCGATCTACAAGAAAGGAGACAAGAGAAACGTCGAAAATTACCGAGGGATCACATCACTCAGTGCCCGCTCTAAAGTTTTCGAAATCATCATCAACGACGCATTATTCTCTAGCTGCAGAAATTACATTTCTCCTGACCAACACGGTTTTTATCCCATGAGATCAGTTTCAACAAATCTAGCTCCGTTCTTTTCTTTATGTCTTCGGAGTATGGAAGCTGGAGCGCAGGTGGACGTTGTATATACAGATCTTAAGGCTGCATTCGACCGGGTTGACCACTCCATACTGCTAGCTAAACTTGAAAAACACGGTGTATCCTCGGGTTTAACTCGTTGGTTCAAGTCCTATCTGACCAATCGGGAACTTTGTGTTAGAATCGGATCAGAGCAATCGGACTATTTTACAAACAGCTCCGGTGTTCCTCAAGGTAGCAACTTGGGACCATTGCTATTCTCGATTTTTGTGAATGAGGCCGAACTGATCCTCTCAACTGGTTGCCGATCGTTCTACGCGGATGATGTGAAGATCTATGTGATTGTTCCTAGCTTCGCCGATTGCTTACGGCTTCAGCACCTAATCGATACTTTCGAAGAGTGGTGCTCAAGAAACTATCTCACGTTGAATGTACAAAAATGTAATATTATCTCATTTCATCGCAAGCTGAAACCAGTGGCATTCAACTATACGATAAATCACCAACTTCTGCAACGTGTGGACAATGTTCGTGACCAAGGAATCATTTTCAAGATCGCTGACGAGTTTCGCGATCCTGCCTGTCTAAAAGCTCTATACTGCTCTCTAGTGCGATCGATCTTGGAATTCAGCTCGGTAGTATGGTGCCCGTATCAAGCAGTTTGGATAGCGAGGATTGAATCTGTTTAAAGGAAATTTGTTCGGAATGCCTTTCGTCACCTTCCTTGGAATGACCCTGTGAACCTTCCGCCGTACGAAGATCGTTGTCAACTCCTGGGTCTTGAAACACTAGAACATGGGCGGACGATTAGTCAGGCCGTGTTTGCAGCGAAAGTACTTATTGGTGCTATCTACTCTCCAGGAATCTTGGCTGAATTCGAAATCTACGCACCCGAACGAGTTCTTCGGTCGAGGAGTTTCCTGCATCTTGGACCTCGTGCTGCGAACTACAGCTTGCATGACCCAATACGGTTCATGTCTGGACGTTTCAACGAGTTTTACGAGTTTTTCGGCTTCAACTGTGCAGCGGAAACCTTTCGTCACCGTATTCAACGCAGACTTCCGAGAAGGTGAGTAGCTATCCATTTAATGTACACGTGAAGGATTGTGCTTTTTTTTTTGATTTTTAGTTTCCGGTTCAACTGCATGACGAGGACTTCTACCTGATTCACGGACAACTCTATGCCATAGGAGGATAACTTTTTTTTATGCTATAGACTTGATTAATGTTCGTTGTAATTGTAATGTATTATTGTGATTCATGTATTTCGAAAAGATATGGGGTTTAAACGCCTTTTCTAGGTTTTTCCCCATCAGGCTTCACGTTAAGTCCGATGAAGAAAAACAAAATAAATTTAAGGTCGCGCCAATGATTTCAAATTTGTATGGGAATTACTATGGAAGAATTAAAAAAAAAGCACTTATATCGCTCTAACTTTGCTTTTACTTGTCTAATTGATGAAAAAAATGTAATAGGGGAAATGGATGTACTGTTGGCCTAAATGCCCCTATTTTGGACCCATACATAAATACAGCAATCGACTAAACTTTCAATAGCGACCAAAAACATCCATTAGTACCGTCGCAACGACGCGTTCATGTAGATAAAATTAATAAATAGCGATTGCCCCAATCTTAGATCCATAGGCCAACATTAGAGCCATTTCACCTTTGTTGTTTCTTTGGCAATGATCTGTAAGCCTATTGTTTTTACAATCAGTTCTACAGCATATCAAGGAATAAATAAAAGCGAAAAAATAAATAAAAATAAGGTTCATTGGCAGATGAATACGTGCAAGACAACAACGCCAATTGCTTTACAATAACAACAGGCTCTGTAGCCAGATTACAGATTTTTAAAAAATAAACAAATTTTTCCGTGGGGGACGAAATTGAGTTTAAATCTCTTCAAATAAATAATATCGTTTTTTATCGTTCACATCCCTGATGTTAGGTCATATCTACCTTTCTCTGATTAAAAAAAAAGAAGTTATATGGGGGAAATGGCTTTAATGTTGGCCTATGGATCTTAGATTGGGCCCATCGCTAAAAATCTGCTATTTATTAATTTTATCTACATGAACGCGTCATTGAGACGGTACTAATGGATATTTTTGGTCGCTATTGAAAATTTGATCGATTGCTGAATTTATGTATGGGTCCAAATTAGGGGCATTTAGGCCGACATTACATCCGTTTCCCCTACCATATGAGATATCATATAGATCGGATAAGCCATCTCGGAGAAAGCTTGCCTAGATGGTACACGTCCACATACGCACACACAGACATCACCAAATGTTGTCTTGCCGAGCCGATTTCCCAAATTAAATTTGATTCTACAATGTCGTAATCAAACTGTCGAGCTAGAACGAACAAAGGTCTATCGATTGGGAGTGTTTTATACAGGTGAATTAGTTTGTGTGGCTGGCTATTGGTCACAGACAGAAAGACGTGTTGAATCCAAATTTAAAACCTTTAGTTACTCACCAGATAATAAAGGTAATATGGAAATTTCATCATTTAGCAACAATAGCACTTAGAATTCTATGCGCATAAGGCCTGTTTTTATCTCTGCAATATGCAAGCTCAAATGGTATCTGATTTTCGTATTTTGGTAATACACTTTATTTTTATATGGTTATAAATCGTTAATAAATTAAGCTCACATCCGTCTCACGACAAGCGACCTAGTTGTCATTCCTTGAAGATTGTACTTTAAATAAGCGGGTAATTTGCAGTCGAGGCGAACGTACCTGATTCTGGAATCGTTATTACCATCAGGGAAGCTAATTCGTTTGTCACCTATGCATATTTTAGAAGCAATTTCTATGCAAACCACGCCCAAAGTTGAACAAACCACTATGTTCGATTTCTTCGCAGTTCAATGCCAGACCAATTTGGAAACGTTTATACTTTATCGAAATCGGACGTTAATGGTGTATGGAAATATTAAACTTTTTCTAACTTATTCAAACTAACTTCTCTATCATAAAATAAAGCAACGCCCTTTTGTCTGGTAAGTTTGCTTAGACCTAACGTTCCTTGGAACAATATTTGAATAGTTAAAAGCGAGTCAAATTTCTTACTGGTCGGACAGGACTCTTTAATTTATTCAGGCACCGAAAATTCATCAAATCCCCGCCACTATGAGTCGGGACACGGGCTGCGTGTGAGTAAGAGAGCTTGCAGCACTATTATTGAGTTGTGTTTCCTTTCTTTCCCATTTTATGGAACACATTTTAATTTGATATGTTTACATGGGGTAAACAGTCAAACAAAATCCCGGCTCCAATCTATTCGGATTACGGAGCGGTAGATTTTCGGGAAGAAATTAGAATTCACCGAAGGTGATTTAGCAAATTTGGCGTAGAATGTCGATTAAATATCAGATACATAAAATGCTATGCAATATTTATTTATTTGAAGATCAATGTGAAAGCTTAGTGATCAAATACACTCGCTGATCAATTTGACCCCATTTTACTGTATTTCATTTTTAAATAAAGCGCTGGGAGATGAACCATCCTGTATGTAAGTCATCTAAAATCTGCAGGCATATTTAATCGGTGTCAATAATGGTAAAGTCCAGCATCAAAATGACAGCATTTTTTTCCTTAATTTGTTTTCCGTCGATCTTGTTTCCGTGCTGAGCACCAATGCTACCGACGCCAGGAAGGCAGCTGCCACACCTGGATCCTACCCATCGACCCATCAAACTCATGAAACGGAGACCAACGGCTTTACTTCCCTCAGAGGCGTGATCAGAGATGTTATGCCTCAGAACATCCCGGGGGCGCCGACTGGGATTGAAACCAGGCCTGCTGGGGTGAGAGGCAATCACGCTTAACTGACAGCAAATTGAAATGAAATGTTCATATCAACATCAAACTAAAATCATAATTTGATTTCAGTTTGCGCGATTGACAAATTGTATAACAAATGTTTTTTTTTTTCATTTTGCTGTACATTTGCTCTTCAAAACATTGTTATGTTTTCATTGCCTTAGCAGAACATCAAATTGAATAATCTTTTGTTATCAACAGGAAAAATATACATCAAATTGAGTTTGCAGTTTGTTCTCACTGATAGCAGAATTTGTTCTCAATTGTATTATTTTAACGAATGAAACGACAGCAAACTGAGTAATAAATATCAGTGACATCAAAATTAGTTTTCAGTTTGATCTCAGACTTTACTCGGGAAGCGTGAATTCTTTCTCACCTCAGTATATCAGGGTTCAATCCCAGCTGAGATCGTTGGGATTTTTCTGAGGATAAAAAAAGTCGTTGGTTCGACTTATGTGTTGATTGGTTCGATTGGTTTCAGGCAAGCATTCATTTGCCTCTAATTTTGTTCATCAACAAAAGTTCGCGAAATAATGTATGAAGGTAGTAATGGTGTTGACTGAGTGTAGATGAACAATTTTGTTAAAGGTTTCTTACTACTAACAGGGTTACTTCCGCTCACTTGCTATAAAAAAATGTTTTTCAGAATTATGAAATCATGAGATGGTATAGTGATAGTTAGTACTTGTAAGTTAGAAGATGAGGACGTAAAGTATGTGTTTGACACATAAAATCTGTCAATATTGCTTTCAGTGCGTCACAATCAGTGATTTTACGACTCGTGAGTGCTCACTCTGAGTGAACGCTCATGAATCATAAGATCGCTTATTGTGTCGCTCTGAAAGCGAAATTGACTGGTTTTATGAGTCAAACACATACTTCAACCCTCTCATCGTTACTTACAAGCAGACTTGGAAAAACACCCACCGGCACTGCGAGCCGTGCAATAATATTGCTCCCCGTTCAAAGCTAACACGCACTCGGTTTCGGTACCTCTTGTCGGCTCGCCACCGATACGAACAAGAAACCTGAACGCGGAGCCGTTTTATTCGGCTTGGTGCCGTGCTATGGTTATTCGGTGCGCTCCGTGCGGCTCCGTGCCAG